>NC_064620.1:327715285-328015285 GCF_023898315.1 Schistocerca nitens | reverse complement strand
CACGGAAACTGCGGCATTCTGAAGTTGTCAACCTGGCTCTACAAAATATTGCATCTGCGGCTGCTAGAAGAGAGAAATCAGCTAAACGTCCTGGTCGTTTAAAAACTTTGTCAGTTGGTCAGAAGGTATTAATTAAGTCTCATCGTTTGCCTCACAAAGGAAAAGGCTTATGTTGCAAATTTTTTCTGCTTTATAACGGTCCATATAGAGTTCGCAAAATTATTCATGATAACACTATTGAAGTAGAAACTCTTAAATCTCGGCGCTCTAAGGGAATACATCACATATCTAACGTTAAAATTTTTGTGGAATGACATACTTCTGAGAAACCAACAGTTGTACGTAAACACACGGAGAATGCAAGGATACCGCGCCGTGTTCCGGCGGCGGCACATACTCAAAGCAACAGTCAGTCTGCGCGCCGCACAAGGCAGTCGTTGACCGCAAACAATTACTTCCTACGTCACGCGCCAACAGCTGATCGAGCGCTCAGTGTGAATGCACTGACAGCCGTAAACAAATACACAGTCTAATTTCTCCGATTAAATTCTGTATAAGCTATGGTGACTTTATAAATTATGTTATTAACGTTCAGTATTTTTCAGGATATGGTTCTATAAAATATTTAAGAACTTCAGGTAAATTCTGTGCGTGTCCGACGTTAAGACGACTTGCTATCGAGAAAATTTCAGGAAGAATGTCATTTCGAAGAAGAAAGTAATAAACAAAAAAGGTAACGATTAATTGAGTTTATTTTTCAGGTAACATATTTCCACTTAGGTACGTACTTTAGACGTAATTTGCTGCTTGCGATTACGTGATTCATACTTTGTGCTAAATCTCATGTTCTATGAATTTACTTGTGAAGCGACGTGCTTGTGTACATTTACTGATTATGACAATTGATTAATGAACAGTGTTATTACTTGTGTATATTATGCATCGCTTGGCTGCTATGCTTTTTCACTGATGTCATATTTTTTAATTATGTGCCTGCTGTGCTTATTTATTTAAATTATAATTGCCACCTGATTAGTTGTGCTGTTATGTATGTAGGTTACACTTTGTGATTTATCTGCTTGCGCCTTCATGTTTACTTATTAAGATTACATATAAACATTTATTTGCTTATGCTGATATGATGCTAATGACCTGTTTATTATGTAAGATACATATTTGCTGCCTTGCGTATGGATTGCATATTTACACATTTCTTTTTTGTTGTCATAACTACTCTTTAATTTGGTACATAGAAATGCTGATATACGGTGTATGAACAAGGAGTTTGGGTCACACCATGGTATTAATTATAGATTGTTCGCTTGGCAGAGCCTCGTTATAGGGATTGTGCTGCATCCACTTGTTAACATTCTGTTCTCTACTGGTATATTTACTCGCTGTTGCATGTTTTGCTTACGCTCAGTGCCCTATATTTTTAAGATAAGAAAATGAACTGCTATAATTCGACGAACGACATTAGTACAAGAAAGTCATAGAAGTCACATGAGCTGAGGTTTTATGGAAGCTGTATAAATTTATGCTAATAGGAAGGAAGCTAACGACATGACATACCAAAACTAGGTTTAGACCATTGACAGTATTACACTGCATTTTTCGTGAGCAATTGAAATAGGAAGTGACACTTGACACAAAAAATACTCCACATGTTTGCTTCTGCTATGATTCTTGAAGTGGTGTACACACTGTGTAATATTATGATCATTCACACTCCGTAATCGTACTTAATTACTGAGAGTTATTCGAACTAAGTCTGTTAGAGCTCATGTATGCATTTCTTTTATTTAATGATGGACAAGGAACCAAAATGTATCTTATAATTTATAATGAGTAGAAAATTTGGGTCAGATGGATTACACAGAGGTTGTGTGTGGACACTGTGTCTTCGGATTGTATTGGATGATGAATTGAAGTTTGCACTAGGATTTTGTCTGTACTTGTTCGAGGAGACTGACTAGAGGAAAGAGTTGTTATGGAAGTGAAATGATATTGGTGCTGAGGTTTATATATATCGACGTAGTGAAGAGGTATTATTGAAGTATTAAGATTAAGTGATGATTATTGGAGTTTTCGTGGACAAGAGGTAAGGTAAATGATATTGATGATAAGGTTTATATGTATCGACGTATTGAAGAGGTATTAGTGAAGTATTGAGATTATGCTGATGATTATGGAGTTTTGGTGGATAAGAGGTAAAGTAAGTGAGGAGCATATTTTTTTTGTGGTCCATATGGAACAAGGAGGATGAAGATGGCAGACTAGAACACTAAAGTGGAAGGAAGATTGTCTACACACACACTTTGTCAAATCACTAAGCAGTATATACTTTTTTTTGAGAGAGGAAGCATTTGCATATCTTGGTACACTGACAGTTGTTCAGCAACCGTACATTTTGATCTGGCTTGGCAAACATTGGTCTTGACATGATGACTATGACGTTGACTTAACTATTATTGACTGTTATACATTGCTGCCACTACTACTTGGTACACATGATGAACATCAAATCTTGGACAGAGTTACATTTACACAGTTAACACTATTCAATTACACAGTAGTACTTAATGTGGTTGAAAGATGAGTGAGTGTGTTTTGTATGTTTTCCTTTCCTAATCCTACCCACCTATCTCCTAAATATTTTATTTGTTGGTAGTGGCTTGCACTGACACCCATAAATGTTATAGGTTTACTGGTATTTGTGTATTGTAATAGTTAATAGGACAATTATCTGATATCATTTGTGTGTTTGTTATGATTTGTATGTTTAGTGTAAAAGCATTGTATGTGTATTCAAACTATTGTTCATGCCCGAACTGTCTGATTAGTGATGGTGCTGCACTTTTCAACATGATGTGTGACATTTAGTCATGTTTAATTTCTGCTGATGAACTGTGTGATCAGTGATTGTAAAAATTATGGACTGTTACTTGTACCTTTTCTACATGATTGGTGCCACTAGGACATGTTTAATTTCTGCTTATAAACTCTGATGAACAGTGTGATCAGTGATACTGAATTTTATGGAACTGCTTCTGCTGAGAAATGTGACTTGTTGCTGTGTGCATCTGCTCAACATTGCTGGTGCCACTAATGGAACTGCTTATACTGAAATGGTGTTACTTGTTGGTGTCTGCACCTGCTCAACATTGCTGGGTGCCACTGATGGACTGCTTCTACTGAAAAGATGTCACCTGTTGCTGTGTGCATCTGCTCAACATTGCTGGTGCCACTAATGGAACTGCTTATACTGAAATGGTGTTACTTGTTGGTGTCTGCACCTATTCAACATTACTGGGTGCCACTGATGGACTGTTTCTATTGAAAAAAATGTTACTTGTTGGTTTTTGCACCTGTTGACCATTGCTGGGTGCTACTGCTGGAACTGTCAACTGCTTATTCTTGAGCTATGGAAAGCGTTTATGTGAATATTTGTATAAACTGATTTTTTATGTATTACTGGTTGTGAAAAGTTATGAGACTCTTACCTGCACATATTCGTCATTGCTGACGCTATTAATTGAATTGTTTAACCACATAATACTTGTGTAAACTATTATGTAAAGTCACATGTATGAAAGAATTTGTATTGCTTACTGTATTCTATATAATAGGTTATTGAAAGGTCAGTGCAAAGCCAAAATTTTATCTAGTTATATGATATTTACGTATTAATATTATCTTTTATTTTTGTCTGTATTTTTTTGACGAATTTGGTGGTATTTTCACCACCAATGCTGGCAAAAATACCATCAAATTCTAGCCGTGGAGGAAGGGCATATGAAAGGTGGCTACACTGAGCCACAGCGCCAGAGATCGCTAGAGAGCATTGTTCCGCCGCCTCCACTGGCAGTGATTATTGAGAACTCGTAGTGGGCAGTGCTTGTCGAGGACTCGTAGTAGTCAGTTCGTGTTCAGATGTGCTAGTAGGGAGTGCTTGCTGAGATGTGATACTGAAAAGTTCTTGTTGAGATGTGGTAATAGCGAGTCGGTGTGGAGATATATTGTAATGATTAGAGTGATTTTGGTCAATATATGAAGGTAACGAAACTTGATTTATTTTTCATTATTTCCATGTCGTATATAATGCTTCATTACAGGTTCAGTCAACAAAGCATCTGGCTTGTGTTCTGGGATTAGAGTGTAATTCTGGTTTTCTTGAGTAATTATGGTATTTTTATTTTCTTTAATTAATTCAGTATAAATGATATTTAAAATTTCTTGTGTTATTGAAGAAGAACCGTGCCAGATGCGTACGTTGAGTCATACTTCCACACACAGAACAGTTACACTTGTGCTTTGGTTTCGTAGGTTTTTATAGTTGCTGGGGACTTAATTAATTAATTGTGTTAATGAAAATTTCCATTTCATTCTTTGTTATTGTTCTAAGCAGTCAGATTGCGTAATAATACTAGTCAGGGCCAACCGTTTACGAGACTTCGTAATCGGACAGACAGCTACTGAAGCAAAAAATTAAAATTATTTGCATTACATTTTAATTAAGCCCCCATGCAAGGTGCATTTGAAAGAGTGAGCGATTCACTGCGTAGAATGGCTGAAGGATATGTTAGGATGCATGGTAACCACGTACAGCACTGCCTACAGTGTCTACTTCTACGTAACAAGACGGATGGGAGTGGGAGGACAATTTGCCCATATCTTAACAGGTATTGGTTTCCGACATATTATTATAGAAACTACGCTTCTAGTTTTGATCAGCGCCCTTCCTGTAGGAACATGACGCTTTCTTTAAAACACCCTGTGTGTGTCTATATACACCGCATGACAAAAAAGCAAAGCACCCAAAGACGAGGCGAAAACGAAAGGATACTTCAGTGTGCGACATTTTGGGTTATATGGGAATGAGCATGTGTTGTGGATTACGAAACAAAATACAATCCCTCTCGTAGCTCGCCGAAAATCAATGTTCTAAACTGTTAAAGAGTTCTTTATCAGCTCTGAGCCCCAACGTGTTACTGGACGAAAAGATTTACCCTCACATTACACAACACAAACACTTCACTGGGCTCACATAAATATAGTTTGACTTACAAATTTGGCTAAGTTTCGTCTATGGGGCTCCAACTCACAATATACCCAATGTTCCACAGAAGTAAATTTGGAAATTTGAGGACCAATGCCCGAGGGAGGATCGAACCTCTAACGGGGGGAGCCGCGCGAACCGTGACAAGGTGCCCTCGACCGCCCGGCTACCGCGCGTGGCTTTCACGAAAGTATTTAATATACTTGCAAATTCATGGAGGATTTACTATGCAAAAATCACGTACGCACTCACGTATTTGAAAGTTTCACAATTTCGAGTTCATTTCCAATAAGAATACAGAAACATCGAAAATCACAGTTGACAATAAATTAATTTCAGAGCATGACCGAGTTTCTTCAGATCTTGGAAGCCGTTGAATATATTACTATTAACTGCGCGTATAATATTTAGTAAACCGTTTAAGTTGCATAGTATATCAAACTATAAATTCCACAACGGCTACACACTGAAGCCTTATAAGTGCGGCTTGTACCACACGCAACCCGAAAAGTAACAAGTTCATGAGATGCCGAAAAATATCTATGTCCGAAAGTAGGAACACTGAATAATTCACACAAGTGAACTAGCGGCTATTTCACAGCTCATCGGATATAACTTTCTCCTAACACAGCCTGACCGCCTCCAACGGAGTCCGAGCCTAGGCTCCCCTCCAAATTGCCGTTGTTCACCCAGGAAACCTCGATCAGGTATCACTGAAATTGCTGAAATTTTTAACTTTAACCTTTAATACACTTATGATGTATTACATTACACGGAAATTTTCCGAGAAATATTGGGCTGTTATCGGTTTTATTTTATCGCCATAGTTTATTTGTAAACAATTGTTTCTTTGGTTTTCCTCCGTTTTCGGATTCACAAGTCTAAATATTAACAGACAATTTAAATTATACATTAAAGAATTTCCTTTATAGCTAAAGTTACAGTACTGCCGGTACCTTTTAATTTCTGTTTATTTAGTGAGAAAAGCTCTTTTAATTGTGCGAAATCCACTTTTCGGCCTCTCATTTAAATATGTGAATAATTTCAGTAAAGATGCTATCACAGTCCGATACAGTTCTACGAAATATATCCATAGATACCTCTTTTGTTGCAATCGCATAATGCGTTGCCGAGATTTTCTCTTTCATGGTTCAAGAATTGCTTATAAAATTTAGCGTACAATAACTTATAAACTAATGCGGATATTCAAGGCGCGTCTTCACATTCGAAATCGTCCATCTTCTCCTCTTAAAATCAGCCCACTGGTTCTTCAGCCAGACACATGGTCCAATGTTTATTAATTTTGAACTGAGCTTTAATTCTGCACTGGACCCGAAAAGCGGCCATGAGAAACGAACCGCCTTTGTGGTGCCCGGTCACGCGGTCACTGTTACGGCTTGTGGAAGTCCAGAGACAACCCCATCTGTGGAGCATAGTGTGAAACTGACCCTCCACGTGCTCCTGTGAAGCTGATTTCAGTTGTCAACATGAATATGGTTCAAATGGTTCAAATGGCTCTGAGCACTATGGGAATTAACATCTATGGTCATCAGTCCCCTAGAACTTAGAACTACTTAAACCTAACTAACCTAAGGACAGCACACAACACCCAGCCATCACGAGGCAGAGAAAATCCCTGACCCCGCCGGGAATCGAACCCGGGAACCCGGGCGTGGGAAGCGAGAACGCTACCGCACGACCACGAGATGCGGGCCAACATGAATATGATCAGATATTTGCCGCCACCTGTACGTCCCTGGTCGTGTGTTTGAATAATGTGTCTCTTCCTTTTACAATAGGCTGTTGTGTTACAAGGGGTTGAGAGGACACATGATGTTATTTCAGCGATTATACAATCGAGTATGAGTCCACTTATTAGTATAACGTTGTTCCACCTCTGGCCTGCACTGATTCGGATGGGAAGGGTGGCATGAAGTCCATTGTATCTTTTCTGGAGAACGCTGGTGCATAACCGTTGTAACTGGTCCTTGGTATCCGGTATTGGAGTTGATGTTCGAGCTGGTCCCACTTATTTTGCATCGGTGACAGATCTGGGGATCTTGTTGGTCACATCACTACTTCAACATTACTCCGACAGTTCAAACAGACATGTTCCATTTGGGGAAGGGCATGTTCCCACGGTGCATCTGGTTTTCGTCGGAAAAATTATTTTATTTTGCTTTGACTGAAGAAAGTGGTCTGAATATTACATTTCTTTAAAATACTGCCTATGTGATCTTTTTCCGACGAAAAAACGGATGCACCTGATTGCCTCAACACTGCAGACGTCTACGAAATCACATATCTCTGCTGCACAGTGTATGTTGGCGAAACGGGAAGGATTGTTGAAGAACGTGTTAAGTAATACGACCGCCACAGGCGGCTAAAACAAAGTGTGAAATCGGGTAGTGAAAAATCAGGAGAACTGTGGTGTCGAGATTGATTTCAATAACGTACATGTGCTGGCTAAGGAAGCCAAAATTTATAGAAGAAAAGTCCGAGAAGTGATTGAAATTTTGAAGAATGCGGGTAACTTCGGTAGAGAAGACTGCTATGTTTCCGGCATCGTGGCTTCTAGCTATCAAAGAACTGAGTACGCAGCCGCAGCGTGTGAGCAATACAAACAACGCCCTGGAAACCACCCCTACGGACAATAATATTTTGGAGAAATATTCCCCTTCTCTTTCTCTGCGAATTTCGCTTCTAGCCAATGATGACTCACCAATATCAGCAGGAGCAATTTTAATCAATAACTCTTCTCTAGCACTACTGTGGAAAAATGCCTTTCTAACGGCTCATGATGGTTCCCAAATAGCAACCACAAGAGATTTGGTCAATAACCCCTTCTTCGGAAATGGCGTGGGAATACCTCACTTATTATTCAATGACGATGGCATACCAATAGTAGCTACAAGAATGTTTCTCAATAATCTCACTTTTCCAGCACAAGCTGGACACTTCTTTGACAGTGTTCAGTCAACAGTGGATACTACAAGATCCTGAAGGAGATCTGAACAGAGGGGTCGAAACGTCGATCGTTTAGAAGAAATGTGACGTGGCCTAAGAATCCAGAAGAGTTTAATTTCATGTTACATATATTTGAAATAAGTGTGAGATGTGCATAAGCGGGCAAAGCCACAGGTAAATAACTCCACCTAAACCCTTGGATCGATTTCAACCAAATTTGTTACACGTTCTACTTACTACCTGGAAAGAAATGTTGTGGGGAAAAGGACTACAATTCTCTATTCGTGTGAGGGTGTCAACGTGAAGAGAGAAGAAAAGAGGAGGACAGGCAGAGGTGGGAGGGAGACGGGAAGAGGTGATAGACATAGATGTGGGTGTGGGGGATGGACAGAGAAAAGAGGGAGGGGGAAATTTACTTGGGGGAGGGATTGACAAAGTGGGAAGGAGCAGATGGACAGAGAAAGGGAAAGGAGCAGATGAGCTAATAGAAGATGGGAATAAAAAAATACCCAGGCAATGCTGGATACTCAGCTAGTAGTTTTTATATCTTGCGCTGTTGTGTCTTGGTTCTTCCTATAACTTTTCAAGCACAAGCGCGGGAAAACTCCCCTTCATAAGAGAACGTGACAGTGTTCAATCAACAGTGGGTACCACAAGATCGTGAGGGAGATCCGAGCACAGAAGTGCATGATGGAAACACATTAGTGTAGTAAGTTGTTTCGGAGTCACAGACTCACGCCTTGTACTCTAAACAAGACTCATTTCCAACGTGCCTTCTAGATACGCGCACTTATACATAAACCATATTGCCAGCGTGGTAGGTAATAGTATTTAATTGGGATAGAGAGACGGGGTTCGCGAGATAAACGTTAACATGTTACACGCAAGTTCTATGAACGACAATCTTTTTTCAGTTTAGGGAATACTTGATTCGCAAAACAGTGTCACTGTGTGATAAGTGCGGAAAAAGGATACTGAGAATTAATGGTGAATATTAATGGGTGACTTAATTGGGCCCGTGGAGACTCGGTGTCACTGAAACAGACACTTCCGCTCGTTGAGTATCGGATAACGCGTTTCTGCGCAGCAAGAGAGCCGTTTTCATTTTCTCCTCCTTCAGAAAGCAAATGACACCATTGTGGAGCAGGTTTCGAAACTACCATTTTTTTTTTAAACTATTAGTCACTTCACCGCTTGTACAGTGTTCTCCATATACTGTGCCAATATTCTTAGCTGTAGCTAACTACTACTGCCAATAACCTACGTAGTCTGTTCTGTATTTTCTAGTCTGCGTCTGAACCTACTGTTTTTCATCTCTGCTGTACCATCCAGTGCCAAGTCAGCCACTCCATGGTGCTATAACACATATCACTTTAACCAGTGCCGTCATGGGTGGGGTTCTTTCCTAGTTTTACTTTATCGTCTATTCTGTTTACAATGGGTACTTCTTCATTTGGTAGTCCATATGTCCACAAAACTTATGATTTTTCGATAAAACCGAATTTAAAATGCTTCCATCCTGCTTTCCGGATTAGTGATGAATCACGTTTCCCTTCCACGCACTTCTGTGCACCAGCCATACACTTTCACCAACTTCTGTCTCACCACCGCATCAACCAACACTTGATACCAGTAGAGTTCTTTTGTTGAAGGAAGATGTGCCAGTGTACTGATACTTTGCTTGCTACGACTATCCTGCGTAATCTTACTTCCTTTCATAAGCGTCCGTCAGCAGGAGAGGCAATTGGGGGAGGGGCACTTGCCCTCTCCTGGAAGCTGTGGCAAACTTTTTATTAATTTCGAAATTTCACACATTGTTAGAAATGATTCTCGTGATTCTAGTAAACCGCTTGCTTTGTAAATACTGCATTGTTTACTAATCAGGTTATTCACGGTATTTTGTAGCGGCAGCGGTTTCGGCGTTGTTTTGCAATCTTGGGTTATTTTAATCTTTACAGAACATTGCCGAAATAGAGTACCTTATCTTTTCTTGTCGCTTCCTTATGCAGCCCTTAATGAACCACGGAAAGGGATACTCTCAACATCTAAGACATTAATAATATGGTAGTGTTATTCCTACACGAAAGCCGTCCTCAGTGCCCACAAGTTCGCCTGCACACATCTTAATCTCAACAGCAAGTTTGCATTTGGCCCACCAACGCTTGCTGACACATCATTAAGGTTTACATGGTAGAACGATTGTAGTAGAGTATGAAGAACACGTTCATGCTATACTTTAGCTGTATTTACCTATATTTCGTCCGCAGGGTCAAATATAGAAATAAAAACAAATTTCTGCTCTCGACGAGAGGAAAAAATGGTGAACTATCGAGGTCGAGATGGTGTTTGGACCTTATTGAACTATATGACCCTTAAAATACGTGAAATGTAGTCCTACGCGATTTCCAGCCATAGAGTTACGAGTTGTGTAGTCCAGTTGCGATGTCTGCACACCGACTTGCCTAACCAGGCTGACGAAGACCGTTTTGGTTGAGTCCTAGGCTGTTAAGGGTTGGTTCTACCGTCCAATTTGATTTTTTTCGAAGATTTCATGCATTATTGTTAATATTTTTGGATTGCTAATGTAATACGTTTACCTTTAAGATACAGCTGTAATCTACACTAAAAGAAACCTTACTTCTTGCCAAATTTCATGATTCTAGGTTAACAAAAAGTACCCAATTGGTCTTAGTGAGTCAGTTTGCGATTATCAAAATATGTGACATATATGGCCAAATCTTTTAATTGTATTAATTTAGAAGCTTAACGTTTTTGCACCACCTTAGTATATGAGATAAGTTTCAACTTGATGCATGTACCCATTCGTGAGGAAAAAGGGTTTTTAACATACAAACAGACAGACAGGAAAGTGAGCCTATAAGAGTTCCGTTTTTAGCGATTGAGGCACAGAACTCTAAAAAATATTGACTGTATAACAGGTTTAAGGTAGAGTAATCTTTGTATGTCAATTTTATTTCTTGTCGCACGACAGAATCTCAGACTCGATTGTATCAAAAATGGAACTTCTGGAAACTTGCCCTCTGTTGGGAGGATTTCTGCGGACGCCCTTGCTTCCCTAAATAGGACAATTGTTTCAATTTTTACAACACTATGTTCGCTTCCAGTTTTGATGTTAAGCAAATCGTTAGTCTGCTTCAACTACTATTCATTACCTTCGCTTTGTTTGTGTGCCAGCTATATTCTATGCTAAACATGCTGTGCAACCAAAGCATTATGAGCACTGCCCACCGTTTGACTGAATGATGCCTGGCGGCGTTGCCGGTACGCGACACGGCAAGGAAAGTAGACACTGAGGTGACGAAAGTCACGGGATAGCGATATGCACATATACAGATGGCGGTAGTATAGCGTACACAAGGTATAAAAGGACAGTACATTGGCGGAGCTGTTATTTGTATTCAGATGACTATTATTAAAAGATCCGACGTGATTATGGTCGCACAACTGTAAGTAACACACTTTGAACGCGGAATAGTTAGTTGGAGCTAGATGCGTGGGACATTAAATTTAAGAAATCGTTAGGGAATTCAATATTCTGATATCTACAATGTCAATAGTGTGCCGAGAACACAAAATTTCAGGCATTACCTCTCACCACGGATAACCTAATGGCCGACGGCGTTCACGTAACGACAGAGAGCAGCGGTATTTGCGTAGGGTTGTCTGTGCTAACAGACAAGCAACACTGCGTGAAATAACCGCAGAAATCAATGTGGGACGTACGAAGAACGTAGCCGTTAGGATAGTGCGGCGAAATCTGGCATTAATGGGCTGTGGCAGCCTTTGCTAACAGCATATCGCCTGCAGCGCCTCTCCTGGGCTCGTAGCCATATCAGTTGGACCCTAGACGACTGCAAAACCATGGTCCGGTCAAAAGAGTCCAGATTTCAGTTGGTAAGAGCTGATGGTAGGGTTAGAGTGTGGTGCAGACCCCGTGAATCCATGGGCGCAAGTTGTCAACTGTGCAAGCTGGTAGTGGATCCATTACTATGTTGGCTGTGTTTACGTGGAACGGACTGGATACAATGGTCCAACTGAACCGATCATTGTCTGGAAATGGTTACTTTCAGCTACTTGTGGATCATTTTCAGGCATTCATGGTTGGTTGGTTGATTTGGGGGAGGGAGACAAACAGTGAGGTCATAGGTACCTCCATTCATGGATTTCATGTTCCAAAACAACTGGCCACAATTGTTCGCAATTGGTTTGAAGAACATTCTGGATAATTTGAGTGAATGATTCGCCCACACAGATCGACCGACATCAATCACATCGAACATTTATGTAGAGGTCAATTCGTGTACAATATCCTACACCGGCAACACTTTCGCTATTATGGACGGATACAGAGGCGGCATGACTCAATATTGCTCCAGAGGACTTCATGTGACTTGTTGAGTCAATGCCACGTCGAGTTCAAAATGGCTCTGAGCACGATGGGACTCAACTTCTGAGGTCATCAGTCCCCTAGAACTTAGAACTACTTAAACCTAACTAACCTAAGGACATCACGCACAACCATGACCGAAGCAGGATTCGAACCTGCGCCCGTAGCGGTAGTGCGGTTCCAGATTGTAACGCCTAGAACCGCTCTGCCACCCCGGCCGGCCACGTCGAGTTGCTGCATTACGCCAATAAAAGGAGGTCCAACACGATATTAGGAGGTATCGAATGACTCTTTGTCATTTTAGTGTATAAGCGGAGCAGAGAAGAGTGGGTAGTTATGCTGGAGATGAAAAGGGCCAGAAAGTAAAAAGTCCACTGTAATAAACGACTTTGACAAAAGGTAGATTGTTATGGTCTGGCCGCTGGGAACGAGTATCTTCCAAACAGCGAAATTGGTCGGCTACTGTCGTGAGAATCTATGGAAAGTGTTTGAAAGACGGTAAAAGCACGGGTAGGCGACAAGGGATTGGACCTCGTCACAGAACGCGGAAGGCGGAGGTGGAGGCTTGACGCTGCATAAAGCAGGAGATCTGTAGCAGTTCTGACGAAAGCAGGGCTGTACGCAGAATATGTAGACTCCTGTGCTGCACCTGCGGTGTGAGCAATACTACAGGACGTTTCTAACAACTAAATCGCAAAAAAGCAGTATTCTATAGTAATTTTCGAGTTACAAACCTTTAACACAGCACCATATGTTTAGTATTTAATTTTATATAATTTCAGTATACAATTACATGATTTAACGTATTGCAGAGTTTCAAAAATGGAAGGAATTGAAATGATTAACGCATTAAACACGATTTATTAACGCTGCTGTGAATAGTCATAATTTTAAGGAAGAGACAAATTTAGAAAAGATATGTCGATACTCTAAGCACTTGGCAGGAGTATTATTATTAAGAACAAAAACTTTTTCAGTAATAATTTTATATTTCCAAAAGGCGCTTTTGCATATTTGACTTTTGAATTCCCTGCTGAAACGGTCATTGTACTCCAATAACTTTGCTGCTACGTTACAAGTAAGTAGCTGTCTGCAACCTGATTTTTTCCTGGCGTTTTTCTAATCTGTAGAATTCGTAGGTGTCCACTCAGTTCACGGTATGAGTTTCCCACGATATTTTGCCAGATTTGTTGCCATCTTCAGGTGGTTCCTAATGATTGCTTCTCTGCTTGTTTCCGAGCCCTATAAATGTTAGCCGTTATACCCTTCATTAATCCACTCCTGCCAGTATCAGCGCAGCTGCGCACAAATGGTGTGGGCGGTGGTGGGGGTAGCGACGTCCGGCTGCGAACTGTGGCCCCCAGACGGGAAACCTTTGCTTTCTCTCCAATTTGTGCAGGATTTCACGCTGACTCAGTTGTAGGCCCTCATCTTTGTTCATTAGACCATCTTGAACCCTATTTCAGTTTCCACTATAATTACACAATCCCAAAAGATACCTAAATAACTTGGTTTTGTCATTATAGTATGGCCAATTTTCTTATCACGACTGACCGCGGTTAATTCGGTGGTCTATCGTAATTCAGTGTGGCGTCTCCGTTCGCGGCACCTCTTTTCTAAGGGAGACGAAAATTTAATAGTCATGGGTGACTGGAATTCGAGAGTAGGAAAAGGGAGAGAAGGAAACATAGTAGGTGAATATGGATTGGGGTTAAGAAATGAAAGAGGAAGCCGCCTGGTAGAATTTTGCACTGAGCATAACTTAATCATAGCTAAGACTTGGTTCAAGAATCATAAAAGAAGGTTGTATACATGGAAGAATCCTGGAGATACTAGTAGGTATCAGATAGATTATATAATGGTAAGAGAGAGATTTAGGAACCAGGTTTTAAATTGTAAGACATTTCCAGGAAACTGAAGAAACTGCAAAAAGGTGGGAATTTAAGGAGATGGGACCTGGATAAACTGACTAAACCAGAGGTTGTACAGAGTTTCAGGGAGAGCATAAGGGAACAATTGACAGGAATGGGGGAAAGAAATACAGTAGAAGAAGAATGGATAGCTCTGAGGGATGAAGTAGTGAAGGCAGCAGAGGATCAAGTAGGTAAAAAGACGAGGGCTAATAGAAATCCTTGGGTAAGAGAAGAAATATTGAATTTAATTGTTGAAAGGAGAAAATATAAAAATGCAGTAAATGAAGCAGGCAAAAAGGAATACAAACGTCTCAAAAATGAGATCGACAGGAAGTGCAGAATGGCTAAGCAGGGATGGCTAGAGGACAAATGTAAGGATGTAGAGGCTTACCTCACTAGCGGCAAGATAGATACTGCCTACAGGAAAATTAAAGAAACCTTTGGAGAAAAGAGAACCACTTGCATGAATATCAAGAGCTCAGATGGAAATCCAGTTTTAAGCAAAGAAGGGAAAGCAGAAAGGTGGAAGGAGTATATAGAGGATCTATACAAGGGCGATGTACTTGAGGACAATATTATAGAAATGGAAGAGGATGTAGATGAAGATGAAATGGGAGATACGATACCGCGTGAAGAGTTTGACAGAGCACTGAAAGACCTGAGTCGAAACAAGGCCCCGGGAGTAGACAACATTCCATTAGAACTACTGACGGCCTTGGGAGAGCCAGTCCTGACAAAACTCTACCATCTGGTGAGTAATATGTATGAGACAGGCGAAATACGCTCAGACTTCAAGAAGATTATAATAATTCCAATCCCAAAGAAAGCAGGTGTTGACAGATGCGAAAATTACCGAACTATCAGTTTAATAAGTCACAGCTGCAAAATACTAATGCGAATCCTTTACAGACGAATGGAAAAACTGGTAGAAGCCGACCTCGAGGAAGATCAGTTTGGATTCCGTAGAAATGTTGGAACACGTGAGGCAATACTGACGTTACGACTTATCTTAGAAGAAAGATTAAGGAAAGGCAAACCTACGTTTCTAGCATTTGTAGACTTAGAGAAAGCTTTTGACAATGTTGACTGGAATACTCTCTTTCAAATTATAAAGGTGGCAGGGGTAAAATACAGGGAGCGAAAGGCTATTTACAATTTGTACAGAAACCAGATGGCAGTTATAAGAGTCGAGGGGCACGAAAGGGAAGCAGTGGTTGGGAAGGGAGTGAGACAGGGTTGTAGCCTCTCCCCGATGCTATTCAATCTGTATATTGAGCAAGCAGTAAAGGAAACAAAAGAAAAGTTCGGAGTAGGCATTAAAATCCATGGAGAAGAAATAAAAACTTTGAGGTTCGCCGATGACATTGTAATTCTGTCAGAGACAGCAAAGGACTTGGAAGAGCAGTTGAATGGAATGGACAGTGTCTTGAAAGGAGGATATAAGATGAACATCAACAAAAGTAAAACGAGGATAATGGAATGCAGTCGAATTAAGTCGGGTGATGCTGAGGGAATCAGATTAGGAAATGAGACGCTTAAAGTAGTAAAGGAGTTTTGCTATTTGGGGAGCAAAATAACTGATGGTCGAAGTAGAGAGGATATAAAATGTAGACTGGCAATGGCAAGGAAAGCGTTTCTGAAGAAGAGAAATTTGTTAACATCGAGTATAGATTTAAATGTCAGGAAATCGTTTCTGAAAGTATTTGTATGGGGTGTAGCCATGTATGGAAGTGAAACATGGACGATAAAGAGGAGAATAGAAGCTTTTGAAATGTGCTACAGAAGAATGCTGAAGATTAGATGGGTAGATCACATAACTAATGAGGAGGTATTGAATAGAATTGGGGAGAAGAGGAGTTTGTGGCACAACTTGACTAGAAGAAGGGATCGGTTGGTAGGACACGTTCTGAGGCGTCAGGGGATCACAAATTTAGCATTGGAGGGCAGTGTGGAGGGTAAAAATCGTAGAGGGAGACCAAGAGATGAATACACTAAGCAGATTCAGAAGGATGTAGGTTGCAGTAAGTACTGGGAGATGAAGAAGCTTGCACAGGATAGAGTAGCATGGAGAGCTGCATCAAACCAGTCTCAGGACTGAAGACCACAACAACAACAACAACAACAACTTTTCTACCGTGCACACAGTTTCCCCAGGGTATGCATTGTGCACCGGCGTAGCATATCGAAGAATCCTGGCTTTTGAAGGCCTAGGTTACTCTTTACTGAACCCAGTTGTGTCAAGTTCTTAAGGAATGGGCGAAATCCACATTTTACATTGAAGCACTACGATTTTGCTGACTTTCCTGGAGGCATAGCCTTCGGAATGTTCTCTCCAGGTCTACCACCTCAGTTGGAAGGTTATCTTGGTCCCAGATGGAAGAAGCGTGAGTGAAATGCCTTCACGCTCGAAGTTGTGGTGACTGTGGGGTGCGTGAAGATAGAGATTAGTGTGGGTTGGCTTTCTGTACACATTGTCCCAGCTTTCCGAATGGTTTCCATTTCACCACGAGTTCAAGAAACGGGAGGAGGCGTCCTGTTCCAATTCCACGGTAAACCATATGTTTTGGTTAATCGAACTGTTGCCACGGAACAGTTCACCTAAGCTGTCCAGTCCGTGCAGCCATACGACGAACGTGTCATCCATGTAACACGACGAACAGGATGATTTTAGTTGGGCTTGCTCTAGGATCTTCTCTTCGCTATCTTCATTGAACAAATTCATTACTGTAGAAACTACAGCTTTTTAATACAACAACAACAACATGCAGTAGAAATACAACAGCAGTGACAGGACACCAGAGTTACACATGCACATGATTATTAATGGAGGAAAGAACAGTTCAGGCTGAGTCTGATAACAGGCAAAGTTCGCGATAGCAGAATCAGGGGACAGGCCTAGTCAGCAAAGAGGATCTTCACTGAGCACGACCGATGATGCAAAAGAGAGCAGGTTGTGCTGATCGCCACGCAGGCGATTGTCGCACTGGTAGCAAGCGAAGCACGCACTCCCATTTTAGCATCTCGCTGGCGGCGCCGAATGTAAAATCTACTACTGTGGTGATGGTGTAAGTGGGTGCATCACCAAATCCCTCTCCCCCGTTCCCCCTTTCGGGAAGCTGGCGCGGCGTCGGTGAATGGGGGTCAAATGGACGGGTGTGCTCCTGGAGATGGGTGGGCTGGTGTGGTCAAGGAGGCCAAGGGGTCTATTTAGGCGATTCCACAGCAGCAGCGGTGGCGGCGGCATGGACGGCTCTATGGCAGCTGCATGTGTATGACGATCGTCTGCCTCGGTTCATCAGCATCGAAAGAGGAGTCGTTATCGGTGGGCTGGACAGTTAGCTGTGACCAGCCAGGCAGGTCACATGGCCAGAAGTGGTGCGGATGATAGTGAGCCGAGTGTGACGACGACACCGCGCGTGTTGTTGTAGAGGAAAACGCGACGTCAGGAGCAAGGGGCTGTTGCAGCGATGACTGGGGAAGAACCGACGGGCGCTTTTGCGGGAAAACGGTGTTCAAGCAGCCACTGTCAAGTACCTGCTGCTAGTTTGGTGGTGCTGACGAACGCACCTCGATGTCGTCGGTACTCAAAATCTGCTCGACCCACAACATCCCCCAAGTGCCTGACTCCTGGAGTGGAGTGCTCCTTGCAAGCAGACTCCACACAAGCGTCAGCTATCTGTGCGGATGCGGCACGTAGGCCACCCATTGCGGGTGCAAGTGATTCTCATGGCGGAGAGTGATACCCTGCTGGCATCCACAGTGAACATTCGCCGACCACGCATCGCTCGTACCATCGCCAGTCGCAATCCAGGCTACCGACTGAAGGATTACGCCCAGACAGGGGTACCCAGGGTGTATCAAAAGACCATGAGAGCATCTCGGATTGCTGCGCTGGGCAGAGCGATGTCATCCTGTAGTTGCTGAGAAACAGAGGCAACGCGAAGTCTGCTGACGACTCTATCAAACATTTTTAACTGCATTTTAAATGTCTGCACCACATGCTCTGCTTCCTTATTTGACTACAGGTGAAACGGTAACGTGAGGTGCGTAATAACATTATGGACGCAGAACTGTCGACGTGAACTGCAGGCCGTTATCGGAGACCCTTCTACATGAAAGACCTGGGCGAGAGTCTACACAGTATTTTCCGTCGTGGTGGAGGCACATGCGCATGATACATGGATAATTGGATAGAGTATCGACCACCACCAGCTACAAAGAACTACAGCAGGGGCCCGCAAATTCGATATGGACATACTCCCACTACTGACTCGGTATGAACCATGGAACGAAAGTTCTTGTTCGTGATGTCTGCCGCCTAATGTACTATTTGCGCTCACGGAAAATCTTCTCAATCACAAAATGGAGCCCAGGTCAAAACACAAAATGCCGCACAAGGACCTTCATATGGGCCATCCCCCAGTAGTCATGGTGTAACAGAGCAAGGAGGTGAATCTTCGTGACAGCAGGGAAGATAATATGTGTGTCGTCTGACTCAGTATTAAGAAGGAGAACGTCACTGCCTACCACCAGCCAATGACGGAGGAGAAAATAGGTGCAGAGTAGACCAGATCCTTTGGAAGATTGTCGCTCAGGCCAACCATTGCACAGAAAACCAAACAGCTGTCAGAGCACGTAATCTTGTCGTGATGATTGTGCTATGCGATGGGCATCTATCCAATGCGTGCTGAAAGTGAGCATCGATCTAGAGAGAGACAACTTCGACTTTGTTGAAGGCCGAGTCAGGTCCCATGGGCAGGCGTGCTAATATGTCTTCTTTAGCGTGCTGTGTTATAAATTTGTAATGAATCCTGTTGTTATGTGCACTGAAAAACAAAGCCCAAACCATGAATGGGGGAGTGCCACTTGTGGCTTGTGGTCGGTGATGAGATGGAACTGGTTACCATAAATGGTTCAAATGGCTCTGAGGACTATGGGACTCAACTACTTAGGTTATCAGTCCCCTAGAACTTAGAACTACTTAAACCTAACTAACCTAAGGACATCACACACACCCATGCCCGAGGCAGGATTCGAACCTGCGACCGTAGCGGCCTCGCGGTGCCAGACTGTAGCGCCTATATCCGCACGGCCACTCCGGCCGGCGGTTACCATAGAGGTTAACATCGAAGTCCCGAACTATGTAGCTGATGGCTAAGGCTTTCTTTTCTCTCTGAGAATAACTGCGTTTTGGATCGTATGTGATAATGTGTTCGGAGCTGTCAGCGTTTCTGTGAGCCAATATCACCACAACCCAGTATTGTAAAGTATCTGTTGCGAGGACAAACTGTTTACCCAGCGTGAAAGTAGTGAGGCATAGCGGTGTCTTCAGCAGCGAATTTATTTGGACAAACATTCCGTCACGGTCCACTGACCAAAGGAAAGGACACCTATTTTATACAGCTTGTTCAATGGAGGAATGATGTCCGCCATATTGAAGAGAGATTTCGAGTAATAACTGACTACCCAGAAATAATCGGACTTCCTTCAGGTTTAGGTAGGTTGCCAATGGCCGCTACGTGGTGTTTCGTATATTTATCATCGCCCTTCGAAAGAAGTCGGCTTAAATATTGGATTTCCGTAGATTACATTTAAGGCTTACGTCTTGCAGTTTAATGAACACAATTTGAAGGTCCTCCTGCCGTGAGGAACACTAGACGATATAACTTCATTAAGACGGTTTGCAAATCACAGAATACATTGCGTTAACTATTCTAAGAACCCTTGCAAAATGGGGGATCCCTGAATGGGAGGTGCATGTAAGGATACAACTCGAAGGTAGAGTTGACAATCATGATATGTTGAGAGGTGGAAACCAAACGGATTAAAGACATGTCTCCGCCAAAGAAATTTTTTAGAAACGCTTACCATCCGCCAGTTTCGCGTCTATCTCTTTGGAACAAGGAATAGCTTGTCAATATACCGTCGATTAAATGTTAATGATAGACTTATAATGCAGGCACACATGAAGCACCATTGTATGCTTAAGATAAAAATAAGAGGCGTTGCCCACTTAATGGAAGGAATAGGTTCAGTGATGACCAGGCTGTCTAACCTGTCCAGTTCGTCCTTGGTAGCCAACGACACAGCAAATGGAATAGGCCGAGTATGAAAAAAATTGGGAACAGCTGTCGGTTTAAGGGCGACGTGGACTTCAATCTCTTGCAGCACCCAATATCGGTGAAAACAGAGGCCTAAACTCATGGGAGACGTCGTCGAATGCCTCATTCTGGATGGTGTCAGAAACGAGATGCACAGCACAATGAATTTTAAACACAAAAGCAGTGAATGCGTCGAGACTAGTAGTGTTTTTGGACGTTACACTGTCGACGGTCTGAAACGTGACTGCTCGCACAACACGTTGACAACGTGGGTCGTGAAATGGCCTCGAAGATCACCTTAACCTACGAAACGCCGACTGGTGCAGGAAAGAGATGAGCGACCTAAGTGATGCTATGTTTTAAGATTGACAAGGGATACGGAGGAACCAGTATCGACCAGGAAACAGTACGGCTGCCACTGAATTTGCAGCGTGATGTAGATATTGCTGGGAACACTGAGTTCCAGGCTGTGCACCAGCGTGACGCTATGGATCTCCAGAAACTCCACATCTGCGTCTGAGGATCGGCAGTGCGAGTAGCTACGACGAACAGCTGTCACTGGTGTGGACAGCAACTACGGTTGTTTCCTCAGAAGCTATCACGACATGAGGGGTAACTACGCCGGCAAGAGCTACATTTCAATGGGGAACGGTGCAAACAAGAAGAGAACGATGAGAGTATGAGTGAACGATACCTTTGTTGTGTAACAAAACGCTTTGCTGCTATATCTATTATATTGCCAAACTGTTCAGTTGCAGTGTGCAACACTTCGAATGCCTGAGCAATAGCCAGGACGTCCCCGACGTCTAAATGCAACCTCTCCGGACACACCTCTTGGTCTGAAGCAGAATGGATAACAACGATGCTTATCAGAAAGTCAACAATGAGCACAAATAAATCTGAACTTCTGACTAGACACCGAAGGTCAGCTGTCACATTGGATAGGACTGACCTGATTTCTTTCGCTGCTGATGAAACTCCATACTGGAAGCCACTACGAGGGTTTACTTAAGATAATAACGATTGAGCATCTAACAACACTGTTGCGTCCGTTCACCATGCAAGTTTCCAAAGCAAATGAAACGTTTTGGTTTTGACCAACAGGATGCACGATTTTTTGAAAGTCAGGTCCTCTATCTGAAACGATGCGAACTGCTTCTGCAAGTGCTGCACACATGACTTCCAGTACTCATTCGACTCTTCGAACGGTGGAAAAGCTAGGGGCGCAGATGGATGAGTCAAGGGTAGTAGCAGAAGGACCATGGCATCCTGTGAAACTGTAACTAACTGACAAAGCAAGTCTAGGTGCTGTTGCTGTTGAAACAACTGAACCAACGACAAATCCATTGTGCTGACAGGCTACAAGCAGATATGAAACAACCTTGTCACCAAAAACAGTAGTATCTACAATTTTGCCGGCCGCGGTGGCCGAGCGGTTCTAGGCACTTCAGTCCGGAACCGCGCGACTGCTACGATCGCAAGTTCGAATCCTGCCTCGGTCATGGATGTGTGTGATGTGCTTACATTAGTTAGGTTTAAGTAGTTCTAAGTTCTAGGGGACTGATGACCTCAGATGTTAAGTCCCATAGTGGTCAGAGCCATTTGAACTATCTACAATTTATGATTTCAAGAAATACAGCAGCAATGACAGAACATCAGAGTTACACACTGTAATAGCTGGTGTCTACATCTACATCTACATTTATACTCCGCAAGCCACCCAACGGTGTGTGGCGGAGGGCACTTTACGTGCCACTGTCATTACCTCCCTTTTCTGTTCCAGTTGCGTATGGTTCGCGGGAAGAACGACTGTCTCAAAGCCTCCGTGCGCGCTCGAATCTCTCTAGTTTTACATTCGTGATCTCCTCGGGAGGTATAAGTAGGGGGAAGCAATATATTCGATACCTCAACCAGAAACGCACCCTCTCGAAACCTGGCGAGCAAGCTACACCGCGATGCAGAGCGCCTCTCTTGCAGAGTCTGCCACTTGAGTTTGCTAAACATCTCCGTAATGCTATCACGGTTACCAAATAACCCTGTGACGAAACGCGCCGCTCTTCTTTGGATCTTCTCTATCTCCTCCGTCAACCCGATCTGGTACGGTTCCCACACTGTTGAGCAATACTCAAGTATAGGTCGAACGAGTGTTTTGTAAGCCACCTCCTTTGTTGATGGACAACATTTTCTAATGACTCTGCCAATGAATCTCAACCTGGTACCCGCCTTACCAACAATTAATTTTATATGATCATTCCACTTCAAATCGTTCCGCACACATACTCCCAGATATTTTACAGAAGTAACTGCTACCAGTGTTTGTTCCGCTATCATATAATCATACAATAAAGGATCCTTCTTTCTATGTATTCGCAATACATTACATTTGTCTATGTTAAGGGTCAGTTGCCACTCCATGCACCAAGTGCCTATCCGCTGCAGATCTTCGTGCATTTCGCTACAATTTTCTAATGCTGCAACTTCTCTATATACTACAGCATCATCCGCGAAAAGCTGCATGGAACTTCCGACACTATCTACTAGGTCATTTATATATATTGTGGAAAGCAATGGTTCCATAACACTCCCCTGTGGCACGCCAGAGGTTACTTTAACGTCTGTAGACGTCTCTCCATTGATAACAATATGCTGTGTTCTGTTTGCTAAAAACTCTTCAATCCAGCCACACAGCTGGTCTGATATTCCGTAGGCTCTTACTTTGTTTATCAGGCGACAGTGCGGAACTGTATCGAACGCCTTCCGGAAGTCAAGAAAAATAGCATCTACCTGGGAGCCTGTATCTAGTATTTTCTGGGTCTCATGAACAAATAAAGCGAGTTGGGTCTCACACGATCGCTGTTTCCGGAATCCATGTTGATTCCTACATAGTAGATTCTGGGTTTCCAAAAACGACATGATACTCGAGCAAAAAACATGTTCTAAAATTCTACAACAGATCGACTTCAGAGATATAGGTCTATAGTTTTGCGCATCTGCTCGACGACCCTTCTTGAAGACCGGGACTACCTGTGCTCTTTTCCAATCATTTGGAACCTTCCGTTCCTCTAGAGACTTGCGGTACACGGCTGTCAGAAGGGGGGCAAGTTCTTTCGCGTACTCTGTGTAGAAACGAATTGGTATCCCGTCAGGTCCAGTGGACTTTCCTCTGTTGAGTGATTCCAGTTGCTTTTCTATTCCTTGGACACTTATTTCGATGTCAGCCATTTTTTCGTTTGTGCGAGGATTTAGAGAAGGAACTGCAGTGCGGTCTTCCTCTGTGAAACAGCTTTGGTGGATTTGAGGTACAGGCCGATGCCATGCAGCATCAATGAAACAGCCTGAAATTCCAAATTGCTTTATTAGGGCTCCGCGCCGTGGCACGGGAAGCGGCAACGAGACTGAGGCATCCACTAGCCTCCGGTATGTTGTCGCCCTACAATGCTGACAGAGCGGAACGTTGGCCAGGCAGTGGTTTCTGATGCAAATGCCTGTGCAAACAGCGACTCCGCGTCCTGGCAGTATTGGCTAGCTTGTAACACTTACATCGATTAGGTTCACAATGGCACTGAGCACTATGGGACTTAAGATCTGAGGTCATCAGTCCCTTACAACTTAGAACTACTTAAACCTGACTAACCTAAAGACATCACACACATCTATGCCCGAGGCAGGATTCGAACATGCGACCGTCGCAGTCACGCGGTTGCGGATTGAATCGCCTAGAACCGCTCGGTCAAACGGGCCAGCATTGATTAGGATTAGGTTTAAGTAATTGTGTATCTGCAATTTATGAAGTGTGCCCTCTGTGTTGTTTGAACTCCTTGCTGTATGGCAAGAAAATTGGACTTTTTTAACGTATGTATGAAAAAAGCAAAAGAATATGTTGAAATTTTAAGTTATAATATGAATACATTTATGAAAGAAGTATGTTTGTTAAAAGCTGGTTCATGCTTAGGGCACTTGTATTTGTAACATGTAAACGCTTTAGGGAAGTCCTTCCGCAACGGAAGTGGCACGGCGCGATGTAAAGGGTGGTATTGGCGGTCGAACTGAGCGGCTTCTTTGTGTCAACGGCACACAGTATGTGGCTAGCCTTAGCACGGTACACCTCGACGGTGCTAAGAGAGGCAATTGGAAGCTGCATTAGAAGGGATTTGCCTCGGAAGTGGATCTGGCTTTTATTCGGTATTCACGGAATAATGGAATGGCTCTAATATGTTGAAAATCCGACGCCAAGAAGAGATTTTATAGAGCATTCGCACATCAAGAACCGTGAGTACACTTAGACGCCATTTCGCCTGCCACTAATCTTCACCACTGCTTCATAGACTTCATACATTCAGTTACGTAATGTATTTTGGCATGGTCCAGTTATTTAGTGTGTTGTTTCAATAATAATCACATAAAACGTCAATTAGTGTTCCAAACCGTAACTTCAATCCTGATCACGAACCTACGCAGGGTCTTCATCTAAGTGCTACTAAAACCGAGTATCGTCATTTAAATGAAGGATTCTGGCATTCACGTGTTTAAAAGTGATTTCTTGTCTAAAGTAAAAGGAATAGCAAAAGTTAAAGTAAGAGTAAAATTTGGATGCTTTGTTTATGGACTACTCCAAGTGAGATGGTTAAAGCAAGAAGTTTAAGTGCAAAAATGTAAAGATCAGTCAATAGGAATGAGAAAACTTTAATTACACTGCTGGCCACCGTAAATGCAACACCAAGAAAGACAGGAGGTAGCACAACAAGATTTTGTAGATAACATGTTGACCAAGTATCAAATGATTACGTTTACAGACGTCTGTGACATGTGGTTTCTGCGAGAATCAGTAGCCAGAGTAGCCGCCATTGTTGGAGATCACCGCTGCCACACGTCTCGGCATTGAGTCAAAGAGACGTTGGATGTGTTCCTGGGGTACAGCAGCCCAAGAAGCTTCCACACGTTGCCAAAGATCATCTGGTGTGGCAGCTGGGGATGTAATCTGGTTCACTCGTTGAGCAACCATGGACCACATGTTTTCTATCGGCGAAAGATCCGGAGAGCGAGCCGGCCAGGGAAGCAATTCAATCTGGTTATTGACGAAGAACCTTTGGACAATGCGTGCCACGTGTGGTCGCGCATTATCCTGTTGAAATATGGCTGTGGCCGAGCCCTGAAGGTAAGGAAGGACAACTGGCTCCAGCACCTCGGATATGTAGCGCCGGCTATTTAAAATACCGGCAATGCGTACTAGAGGCGTGCGAGAGTAATATCCAATACCGCCCCATACCATAATACCCGGTGCAAGACCAGTGTGGCGGTGCATAATGCAGCTGTCCAGCATCCTCTTTCCACGGTGTCTCCACACTCGAATCCGACCATCGTGGTGCTGCAGACAGAAGCGTGCCTCGTCAGTAAAGACAACGTCATTCCATTCTGCCGTCCACATCCGTCTGTCATCACACCATTGGCGACAGAGACGTCTGTGGCTCTGCGTCAATGGTAGACGAAGCAATGGACGTCTTGCGGACAGACCACTCTGCTGTAAACGGCGTCGAATGGTACGCGCAGACACTGGATGATGCGTTACAGACGCAATGTGCTGTGCTATGGTTCGGGATGTCACTGAGCGATCCGTCACTGCCATGCGCACAATTTGCCTATCAGCACGTGCAGTGGTGCACCGAGGTGAATGCGATCGACCACGTCGGTCCGTCGTACCCTCCTGCATCCAACGGTCACATATCCGCATTACAGTTGTTTGGTTTCGTCCAACACGACTAGCGATTTCTCTGTATGATAATCCACAATCTCGGTAAGCCACTATCCTTCCTCTGTCGGACTCGGATACTTGATCAAAAGATGTTCGCTGTTGTCTACGAGGCATAACTGATCGTCTTGTGAAACAACCACAAGGTAAACACACGTGCCGAACGTACACTCGTAGAAATCGCCAAGCCTTAAATGGCGCTATGAGGTGGCGCCACAGGCACGCGTGATGTGCGTCTGCGCTGAAATTCTAATCAGTTGCAAATCTCATCGCTGCAAACCCATGGTGTAAATTTCACTTGATTCGGATGCTTCCTTCAGGGTGTTGCATTTACGGTGGCCAGCAGTGTATTTAGAAGCTAAAACCATAAAGTGAAATTGGACAGGCTTGTGCTAAAGTATCCTTAGTTTATTGTAAAATATAGTTTTGTAGGATTGCAGTGCAAGATTGTGTAAATATCATTGCCAAGATATATGTTTCACAGTTGATTAAAGTACAGATGTACATATAAATCTTTAATTAATCGATTTGCAGTAGTGCTTTTAGAAGTGAAGTTATGCACATTTTCAAAGATAGTATAGTTTTGGTACCCATCATGAATGGTTCCTTTTGAAGTTAATTAAACCCGGTGTTGCATTTTATTACCTTGCAAGGTAATTTAAGTTAATGATTAGCTTTTAGAGATAGTTTTTAGTTTTGCAATACTAATCAAAGAACCTTGACTAGTGAAACTATACCAGTTTATGGGTCCTCATCATATTAACCTCCTATTAAGAAAAAAATGAACTATTACTGTTGCTAAGTTATTGTGTATTTAAGATGTTACTCATCTTTATGTATATTATTCATGTCAGTCAAAATAGAAGCCCCTCATGTCAAAAATTAGTCATAAACTTCATGCAGCGATGTTTTGTACTTTTATTAAGTAATGCTAATGATTATGGTCGTCATTAGTACCAGGTCGGCGCAGTTCTGCTCCCCATAATTGACTGGTGTGTGCGTTGTTGGTAACTGCTGCTACACACAGTACAGAGTGCACGGTGTCAGTTTGTATCCTGTTTACTATTCAAAGGGAAATCTCAACAGAAGTGACTTCAATAACTAATACCCAATTTTCTCAAATATATATTTCCAAATCAATGCGCCTAATTAGGCTGACGACCATTCATTCTTATTTTTTCATTCACTTATAATTTTACCACTTCTGTTAACTCCCAAGGTTAAGGCCCGTTTGGTTTTACTGTCAACTTCATAAAATTCGAAATTATAGTCCGATACCCTTTTCCATTAGACACACGCAGGTCGGACTTTGAAATCCTGTCAGAGGGCAACATTAGCGTGTTAGGGCACATTAGTATTATATGTAGCTTTTCCCGTGACAGAACTAAAGGTTCAGTTATTAGGGAATAGTGTTAAAAGGTTTACACGACTTTGTTGCAATGATGACAGGACTGTCGCCCAACGACTTACCATGCTTTTGTTCACAACCAGGTCTCCGTAGACATTCTGCAAGCGCCTATGAATTTCTGCGATGCTCTGCTTTCACGCTAAGAGAAACTGGATGACAGTTCTGTAGTTGGAAAGCATATCCGTTACAGACGCCATTTTGTAGGCTATGTTGGTCGTCGCCATCTATCGAAGCTTCATGAAACTGTAGGGGCTGAAGCAGAAATATTACACGACGTCCCACAATAAATTATCCATTTCTTAAGCGAAGCTGTCCTGGAAAAAAGTGTTGCATTACTTATTTAACGCCCCTTGAGGCGTCACGGGAGTAACCTTAAAGTTCAACCGTAGTCTCAGAGTTTCAGCGCCGCGGGGGGTAGCCGCGCGGTCTAGGGCGCCTTACAACGGTCCGCGCGGCTCTCCCTCGGTTCAAATGGCTCTGAGCACTATGGGACTTAACTGGTGAGGTCATCAGTCCCCTAGAACTTAGAACTACTTAAACCTAACTAACCTAAGGACATCAGACACATCCATGCCCGAGGCAGGATTCGAACCTGCGACCGTAGCGGTCGCGCGGTTCCAGACTGTAGCGCCTAGAACCGCTCGGCCACCTCGGCCGGCGCGGCTCCCCCTGTCGGAGGTTCGAGTCCTCCCTCGGGCATGGTTGCGTGTGTTGTCCTTAGTGTAAGTTAGTTTTAGTTAGATAAAGTATTGTGTAAGTTTAGGGACTGATGACCTGAGCAGTTTGGTCCCATAAGATCTTACCACAAGTTTCCAAAACAGTTTCAGCGTGCAACCGAACCACTGTTCGAACAGTTTGGCAACATTCGCCGTAAATGGAAACGTCATCCACTTTTTGACTGTGGTACAAATAGCGAAAGTCTGGGTAGCTTTGCGGGCCAGTTGCCTGATGGCTGAAACAGTGGAGTACAGGCTGAATCTCTTCAAGCGTACAGGATGATACACGAGCCATACCTGTGTTACGTGTCTTCTTACATTTGGTAGACCACTGCAGTGTCATAAACTCATTGGCGATACTTCTTCCGCAGCACCCGACCAAATACATTTACTACGCATTTTAATAAGATTTATTGCTCCTAAAAGTAGATATCTGTTTCTTCTGTAACTACAAAAAACTATGTTGTGTTTCTTTTTCGTACAATTTTAACGGGAGAATACGTGACGCCTCCGAAGACCGAGCTGTACCGAGTGCCGGGCAACCAGTTGCAAATGCGTCAATAGCCGCCTCTCCTCGCAGTAGCACTCGTGTATTGTTCTCGGGAGTTCCGTTCGTTGCACTACTTGACATCTATTATTTCTAACAGCGAATACATAATTACGTTATCATTGTTCTTTGATGTATGACAGCTATTGTGCTATTACTGTTATGTTAAATTACAATCGGATTTACGTCGGTGTCATTAAAAATTAACGTTGTACGGAAATTGCATATTAGATTTACATGTAGTTAAATATTATCTCAGCTTTACTAGTATTCCGATGTATTTATTTATATTTTTACAGCCTGCGAAAAGGAAGTCTCTACAAAATATTTTAAACAGGAAGTGATGAATGTTTTTTTTTTGACCAATATGAATATGTTTCACTCGAGGAAAGAACTTTACTTACTGTTATTTCTGAAGTTTTATACACAACTAGCATAGCGCCCACCACTCAGTTGTGTAGACTGTGTAGTCAGCACAGATTTTGTGTTTTCATTTAGCTGAATTAGTATGTTGTTCGCCCATTTTTCATGTGTAAATGTAAATACAGTGCAAATAGCAGTGTTTCTAGTCTGCGCGAACTAAGCTGCCAGACAGAACACTAAAATTTAATAAAAGAGCGAGTGACCTTTTATATGGCTGCTAGTCGTTGCATAATTAAAGTGTTTCAATTGGTTTAGTTTAATTTCACTACAACGGGTTTAAAAAACGAAGAGACAAATCGATTAAGTGGTTCTATAGTTATTAGCGCCAGTCTTACACCCGGTACTGTATTCTCTCACCTCAAACGGATATTCCTTACTTGGAAAAGTATGTAACCGCGGTATCTATTTTATCATTAGTAACGACAACAATTAATTACAACAAAAATACATATATCCTAGGACCATAAAAAATTAATGTATTTAGGATCAGTTTATTTTTCTTTGCAATTGTGACAAAGATGATTTGTTGTGGTGACCGTTAAATAACTTTCTTCGATCTAACACAAAATGCAACAAGCGGTTCAAATGGCTCTGAGCACTATGGGACTTAACATCTGAGGTCATCAGTCCCATAGAACTAAGAACTACTTAAACCTAACAAACCTAAGGACATCATACACATCCATGCCCGAGGCAGGATTCGAACCTGCGACCGTAGCAGCAGAGCGGTTCTGGACTGAAGAGCCAAGAGCCGCTCGGCCAGTGGCCGGCAAAATGCAACACCTCTGAAACTTTTCACACTAATTAGGGGCTTAGAAGCACGGTCTTTTCTGAATGTACTTCTCACAGAAAACCGATTTTGGTAGCTGGAGTCGGCGGAATTTGTTAAACCCGCGTCGAGTTCTTGTGGTGATATTTCCATAGAAAATTTCAGCCCCAAACACATATTTCTTTGAAACTGCCTAGCAGATTAAAACTGTGTACCGGACCGAGACTCGAACTCGGGACCTTCTCCTTTCGCGGGTAAGTTCTCTGCCAATGTCTACGCAATATCCTTTCTTTCAGGAGAGCCAGCTCTACAAGGTTAGCAGGAGAGCTTCTGTGAAGTTTGGAAGGTAGGAGACGAGGCCGGCCGAAGTGGCCGTGCGGTTAAAGGCGCTGCAGTCTGGAACCGCAAGACCGCTACGGTCGCAGGTTCGAATCCTGCCTCGGGCATGGATGTTTGTGATGTCCTTAGGTTAGTTAGGTTTAACTAGTTCTAAGTTCTAGGGGACTAATGACCTCAGAAGTTGAGTCCCATAGTGCTCAGAGCCATTTTAGGAGACGAGGTACTGGCAGAAGTGCAGCTGAGAGGACGCGGCCTGACCCCTCCTTAGGATAGTAGAGCAATTACCCCCGAAAGGCAAAGGTCCCGAATTAGAGTCTCGGTCCGGCACACACTTTTATTCATCCAGGAAGTTTCATATCAGCGCACATTCCGCTGCACAGTGAAAGTTTTATTCTGGAGAGATGTTTATTTCTGACCGAGAAGTCAAATACCAATTTTCATACAATGTTTTAGCGTAACGAAATATTTCATTATAATTTTCGTCCCCTATTTCACCCACTTAGGCGTTGAATTTACAAAAATGCTGAACAAGTATTTTTTTAAATTTCTGACTGAGAAACGAAATACCAGTTTTTGCAGTTCCTGTGAAAATCTGCCTTAATAGCGACATATTTACAAAAAAAATCATCCTCTATTTCACTCCCTTAGAGGTAAAATTTCGAAAAGATTCGTTCTGAACGATGCCTACAGTATGAGCTCAACAACCTCTTGCAGTTTTTTGTCCTCAGCAGTTTGGACTCGGCTATGCTGAGTCAGTGTATCAGTCTGGTCATTTCCTTTTATATGTACAGGTTGACTCAACCACCTACCGATGTCGTTCTGTGCAACCGGGCGATATCTTTGTATCAGGAATGGTATCCAGATAGGAATCAACCACATAATCGATATAAGTTCCCTCTCAGAGATTTAGGCGACTGTTAACAAACGAAATCATACTGTAAAAAAAAAATTGAAGCGAGGATTGGTAATTCTGGTATCCCAGCCCTATGAGCTTTAAATCTCGCCAGAAAGCATGGACCTAGGCGACAGCCGCTAGGCGGTGCTCCTAAAATTTGTGACCGCTGCTGCCGCCGCTTCAGCGCTACAGGAGAGCCACCCCCACCCTCTTCTATGCCAGCCTATCGTCGCTCGCGGATAACAGCAGCGGGACCCGGGTCTTGCTCAGTAAGACGGCTGTCCACCGGTGACGCTGTACCACAGCGTACTGCGCACACACACACACACACACACACACACACACACACAAACCGGAAGTCGAGTTCGAACTGCGCTCTTGTTGTATACTTTGGATGTGTCTGTTTACATATTTTATAGTATTTAATCTTTCGTAAACTTTCTGGTATATAACAGTGTAAAGACTTAATACACCACTCGCTACGTTAATGTGCTTAAGTAGTTCTACAGACGAAATTTGTACAACAAGTCTATGATGGCTTCGTATACTTTACCAGTTATTTTGCGACATTTTGACAATGTGTTTCACGTCTCCAGAATGAATTGGTCAAAAACATTGTCCTGTCAGGTGGGGTTGCATAAAATGACGTCGGTAGGGACAGGTGAATCACCCTGTACATTAATATTTTCAGTAGCTTATATACGGGAAAGTTGCTACTTCTGCACTTTTCATTTTGATATTCCCTGTTAATTTCGTTGTTTCCAATGTTGAAACATACTTTATAAGGCAACGTTTATGAATTATTTATGATAGACTAAACACACTACTGGCCATTAAAATTGCTACACTCCAAAGATGATGTGCTACAGACGCGAAATTTAACCGACAGGAATAAGATGCTGTGATATGCAAATGATTAGCTTTCCAGAGCATTCACACAAGGTTGGCGCCGGTCGTGACACCTACAACGTGTTGACATGAGGAAAGTTTCCAACCGATTTCTCATACAAAAACAGCAGTTGACAGGCTTTGCCTGGTGAAACGTTGTTGTGATGCCTCGTGTAAGGAGGAGAAATGCGTACCATCACGTTTCCGACTTTGATATAGGTCGGATTGTAGTCTATCGCGATTGCAGTTTATCGTATCGTGACATTGCTGCTCGCGTTGGTCGAGATCCAACGACTGTAAGCAGAATATGGAATCGGTGGATTCAGTAGGGTAATGCGGAACGCCGTGCTGGATCCCAACGGCCTCGTATCACTGGCAGTCGAGATGACAGGTATCTTATCCGCATGGCTGTAACGGATCGTGCAGACACGTCTCGATCCCTGTGTCAACAGATGGGGACGTTTGCAAGACAACAACCATCTGCACGAACAGCTCGACGACGTTTGCAGCAGCATGGACTATCAGCACGGAGACCATGGCTGCGGTTACCCTTAACGCTGCATCAGAGACAGGAGCGCCTGCGATGGTGTACTTGACGACGAACGTGGGTGCACGAATGGCAAAACGTCATTTTTTCGGATGAATCCAAGTTCTGTTTACAGCATCATGATGGTCGCATCCGTGTTTGGCGACATCGCGATGAACGCACATTGGAAGCGTGTATTCGTCATCGCCATACTGGCGTATCACCCAGGGTGATGGTACGGGGTGCCATTGGTTACACGTCTCGGTCACCTCTTGTTCGCATTGACGGCACTTTGAACAGTGGACGCTACATTTCAGATGTGTTACGACCCGTGGCTCTATCCTTCATTCGATCCCTGCGAAACTCTACATTTCAGCACTGTAATACACGACCGCATGTTGCAGGTCCGGTACGGGCCTTTTTGGATACAGAAAATGTTAGACTGCTGTCCTGGCCAGCACATTCTCCAGATGTCTCACCAACTGAAAACGTCTGGTCAATGGTGGCCGAGCAACTGGCTCGTCACAATACGCCAGTCACTACTCTTGATGAACTGAGGTATCGTGTTGAAGCTGCCTGGACAGCTGTACCTGTACACGCCATCCAAGCTCTGTTTGACTCAATGCCCAGGCGTATCAAGGCCGTTACTGCGGCCAGAGATGGTTATTCTGAGTACTGATTTCTCAGGATCTATGCATCCAAATTGCGCGAAAATGTCATCACATCTCAGTTCTAGTATAATATATTTGTCCAATGAATACCCGTTTATCATCTGCATTTCTTCTTGGTGCAGCAATTTTAATGGGCAGTTGTGTACTATAAACGGACATCCAAAGCTTGTATGACGACGCCGCTAATTATACAATGATTACACAAAGGAAGTCTGGAGACACTCGGATAAGTATATCAGAAGCAAGGTATATCTTGGTACAAAAATATTTTGTAGCTGATGGCCAGTTCAATGTTCAAATGTGTGTGAATTCCTAAGGGACCAAACTGCTGAGGACATCGGTCCCTAGACTTACACACTTCTTAAACTAACTTGCTCTAACTTATGCTAACAACATACACACCCATGCCCAAGGGAGGACCCGAACCTCCAGCGGGAGGGGCCGTGATGGCCCATCCTCACTTGTATTTTTACCAATGATTGCGTTTGCTAACAGTCCCCCAAAGCTCTGAGATGGAAATTATATCCATTATGTGACTGTCGCCTGTCTGGATACCGTTCCTAACGGGGTGGCCGAGCGGTTCTAGCCGCTACAGTCTGGAACCGCGCGACCGCTACGGTCGCAGGTTCGAATCCTGCCTCGGACATGGTTAGTTAGGTTTAAGTAGTTCTAAGTCTAGGGGACTGATGACCTCAGAAGTTAAGTCCTATAGTGCTCAGAGCCATTTGAACCATTTGAATTTGATACTGTTCCTAATACAGACGTATTGCGGATTGCATAAAACGTCATCGGTAGGGGCAGCTGAATATCTCCGCGGAGATTTCTTCGCCGATCTGAGATGTATATTCGAGTTAGTTGGTGGCAACCCAAGATGAAGGAATTAATCATCGTCATCAGTACTGCTTTTGTCCTGCCGACTTTTCTGTCTTGCGTTGGTTAAAGAAAGCGAACTGTAGCAATATTTTAAAGTCAGTTTATAAACCAGTTAAGACAAACGAGTCAGGATGAAAGCAGATAGATTATATACATACAGGTTATTGAACTGCCTTGCCGGCGGAGATTTTGCTTTATGTAGGTTATCAAACACGGTCCGTCTAAGCCCCGAATTTATTTCCGAAAATTACATAATTAAATAAACGGGACACCACGGTACAGAGGGCCAGACATTTGTGAAATATCGTCTTCTGAAGACAAGGGTTTGTGAGGACGTTTATCTACGTATTTACCGCATATATGATCAAGTTCCACACCTTATGTCTTTGACGTCTTCGAGGGCTTTTTCCAATGCCACACAGGGAAGTACATACTACTACTACTACTACTACTACTACTACGTGATCAGGCCCAGTGGACCGCACGCATCTACAAGTTTCCTTCTCCACTGTGTTGCGTCCATTGCTGCTATCCGCCACCCGTTCACATCTATTGACACTTGGTTTAAATCTTCATGGAGTCCATCCCTCCAACGCTTCTTGAGTCTCTCTGGCGGTCTCTTACCTGTAGGTGTGAAATCCAGGAGTTTCCGAGGCCATCTGTGATCCTCCATCCGGACCACATGGCCGGCCCACTGCATTCGTTTGGCTTTGACAGTTCCTGCTATGTTGGGCTGCTGGTATAGTTCCTCAAGCTCTTTGTTGTATCTGAGCCTCCATTCCACTGTATCTGCGTCCAGAACCGGACTGAAGATTTCCCGAAGCACTTTTCTCTAAAAAACAAGGAGCTTACGGAAGTCCTGTTTCCGGATACTCCATGTCTCACAGCCATATAGAACAACAGGCTGGATCAGGGTTTTGTACAGTCGAATCTTGAACTGTCTGGACAGATATTTGGACCGAAGCAGTTGTGCTAGGCTGTGGTAAGTTCGGTTTCCTGCTTGTATTCTGGCATTGATCTCTGCTTCACATGACGAGTGCTCAGTGAAAAGTGCCCCTAGGTAGTTGAATTCTTGCACTCTCCTGTAGGAATGGTCCCCAACCTGCAATGATTGTAGATGATCAGCAGTCTGACAATGACCACGCGTCATAACGAGGTACTCTGTCTTGGTTTCGTTTATGTTTAGCCCAAATTTGCTGGCAGCCTCCTTTAGTGCTTTGGTCATTTGCTCCAACTCCTCTTCGACCTATAGAGTAAACAGATGTCGTCTGCATAGGCTAAGTATGCCAGTCTCTTTCCTTCAATCCCTTCGTTCTCTTGGAAGGTCTCGCGTACGATCTTCTCGTAGGCAAAGTTGAACAGGATAAGGGACAACCCATCTCCTTGCCTGAGTCCTGTCACAATTTCAAACTCCTCAGTTACGCGATTTCCAATCTTCACCTTTGCACGTGTTTCGACCAGACAGATCTTTATCAGATTGATGAGTTTCTCTACTATGCCAAACAGTTGAGCAGGCTCTTGCGATGTATGCAATCATAGGCCTTCTTAAAATCAACGAATAAAATATGCAAATCTTTACCATATTCACCCAGTTTCTCAGTGAGCTACCGGAGACTGAAGATGTGATCTACTGTTGACCGTCCTGGCCGGAAACCTCCCTGGTACTCCCCAATCACCGATTCTGCCACTGGCTGAATTCTATGTATGAGGCAATTGGACAGGATCTTATAGCAGACGTTAAGCAGGGCGATTCCTCGATAGTTGTCACATTTCAGTTTGTCTCCCTTCTTATGTATTGGACAAATCAGAGCTGTTTTCCATTCTCCTGGTAGTTCTTCCTTGGTCCACATTGCCTGTATCAGTCGGTGTATTTTTTCTGAAAGTTTTTCTCCTCCTGCAAGGATCATTTCAGCCTGTATTCCATCTTCACCTGAACTCTTACTCTGTTTAATGTGTCTGATCTTGGTTTTTATCTCATCCAGGGTAGGTGGGGGATAGTCTGCATCGGCTGTAATTGAGTACTGGAAATCAAACTGCAGTTTCGGTTCATCACAATTTAGCAGCTGTCGAAAGTAATCATTCCATCTATCGTTCGTCAGGACCTTATCATGGGAATCTTTGACAAATTTCTGCTTGGCCTGGTGACCTTTGCAGAGGTACTTTAGGGAAGTACATACTTTTAATAATTTGTGGGTATCGTAATCTGGTAGCTACAAACGTTAAAAATCAAATGTGTACTGTACGTAAGAAAATTCGCCACATCGTCTGCTGTACACCTCGATACTTTTATTCGTTCGAGATGTGATTGGCGTGACCTGTCTTACTTGCTTCACTTTGTGTACGCTCATTGCACTCACAACCGTTCATATAAAATATATTGTAGCGCTACGCTGAGTTACTGAGTTTATTGTTCTCTGGTAAAATGTGAAAAATATTCAGCATATTGAATTGACGCTATTCTCTTTCCTTTGCGCTCTCTCAGCGGGTTTGCACTCTATTAAAGCCTTTTTTGTGCATGTTATGATATACAGATTGTTCCAGACCAAATTATAAATATTTTGGGGGCTGCTATATAGATTAATATGAATAAAAGATTCCAAATAATACTCGTACAATTTTTACTGTTTACTCAGACACAGCTATTAGCACGTAACACAAACAGATCTCACAAAAGGAGATAAACAAAGGTAAATGATTGAGTTCAATGCTGATTTTTATCAATTCCGCTCAGACCTCAATGAACTTTCGAACTGAAAGCCACGTGCAACTCTTCTGAGATCGTTTGGGCGTCCTTTAATGGAAGCAGCACTATTCACAGTTCTATCAGTTAGTGTCTTGTGTGTACTTGTATTTTGGACTTCCGCTCTCAGTCATCCTCACAAGCATAAATATGAAAAGCTGGGTTTACATGAAGTATCACCTGACGACTGCTTGTAACTGAAACATCGATACGTGTAGAAATTCTGTTTGTATTTGTTGAGGGAGTGCTTCCTATAAACTGAATAATGTCTTCTGTTTCATTTCATCTGTTCATTTGCATTTCAGATGACATACGAGTGCTTGCATTGCGCCATCATCTTGCCGTTCGGTGAATATAATAGTAAACACTCTCGAATCTGGTACTCGGCGGTTAGCAAATCCTCTACCATATTATCTACAAACAACAGAAAAGTCTCCATTACAAAACGCTTACACAAGTACCATACTGGCATGCTCAGCATTTGTAAACACGTGCGACATACTTAAATGATAAATTTGAACTTTCCAACAAATCATAATATTAGAGCAAATACTAGGTTCACGAAAAAATAGACAACTCTGTTTAACAGGACTTTAAGGAAGCGACACACGATAGAACGCTGTGTGGGACCCTTGAGGCACGTCAAGACGTTTAAAGGGAATTTTTGGCAGATGTTGAGGGATGGTGAATCATGGCTATACGAAACTACTGCTGAACAAAACTGCTGTATCAACAGCGGGAAAATCAGAAGTCTCCATGAAGCTCTGCTATCAACACACGGGCTAATGATGTGATTTTTTAATCGGTTTGGTGTCATTCCGGTCATCAGTGCCAAGTTTCGTTTGTGTAGCTCTCCATCCCTGACGCTTGTTAGTTGCCCTTTCATTTCAGCGTGACTGCTGCATTCTACATTATTATCCGACCTCACTCATACACTTCTTTTCCTTATGCTTAATTGTCGTTTTGGCCTCTGAGACCAAATGCGTTGTCTACAATCCTTCATCAATCATTCCTGTTACTGGCTTTCGTGGTCCATTCTCCTTTTCTCAGATCCGTTGCTTTTGTGTCCCTGTTGACATTATCCTTCCATCTTGCCCGTGACCTTCCTCGGCCCCTTCTACGTATCCTGACAATGCTCCTGGCGATAGTTTTTCCTTTTCCATCCTCATTAGGTGCCCTGCGCGCAACAGACTTCTTTCCTTCGTTCTTCGGTCAGTATTAGCTTGAGAGTATAGGTCTGTTAGTTTCTGGTATATTATTGTATTCCATTTCTGTGATTGTGTGTACGTCTTAGGGACAAATTTTTCCTTAATACTTTTTCTCGAAGACTAGCAGTTTTTGTTCACCTGTTTCCCTTAATGTAAACGTTTCAAGACCACATACTGTCGAGAGAATTACACTCTGGTATATTCTGATTTTAAAAAACATTTCTAAACTGCTCTACAAATAGCACGTTCTGTAACCCAGAATATGCTCCATTTGCGCTGCGACCCTCGCCTTAATTTTCATTCTGTTCTGCTCGCTATAGTGCTTCCAAATCTTTAAATGTGTCTTCTTTTAAAAGTGACTTCATCAACTGTCATTGGGGTCCCATCATTAGGTGCCTTGTCCACGACTATATACTCAGTTTTCTCCTAATTAATTTGTAATTCGGCTTTACTTGCAATACTTCTGTAAGAACTTATTACTAGCTGCAAGCCCTCTCTCCTACCACGTATTAGGATAACATTGTCTGTCTATGCAAGCCGATTTATAACGTTATTACGCAGTCCTATTCCAGCTTTCTTTAATCTTTGGTGTTCTGTCTATCTTTTCTATAATTAAATTAAAATGTATTGGAGATAATGCCTCCCTGTCTAAGACCAGCTCTGACTTCAAAATGCTCTGACATTACTATACTATTCTTTACTCTGCAGTATGTTTCCTCTAATCAAATCAGTACAAGACGCATTAACTTTTAGGGAAACTGAAATTCTTCCTAGATGTTTATGAATATGTTCCTATGTGTGCTGTTATAAGCGTTTTCGAAGTCAACGTTATGTTCCCCACCTTTTTCGGTTGCCTGTCTCAGCGTAAAAGGCTGATCTGTAGTTGATTTTTTACTTATGAAATCGTATTGATGGTCCCTTATAATTCCTTCTGCAGTTGGGGTCATTCACCTGAGTAGGCACTGAGATAAAATTATGTAGCTTACATGAAGGAGTGCAATCTCTATATAATTATCATGTCAGAGGGAGCCATTCTGTTTTATTATAAGGGATATTACAGTCACTTTCCAGTCGTCTGGCGATCTTTCATCTTCCCCAAAATTCTGTAATTATTTTGACCAGTGCTGATCCACCAGTCCTTATTAGCTATCCTGAAATTTGATGTTAATTGAAAGCCTTATTATTATTCAAGTTTGTGATCGTTTGTCGTATTTCTTCTTTATTGGGGGTCTCTACTTTGCTGTGTACGGTATCTGGTACCTCGTATGGAAGAGACTCACTGGGGTCATCACAGTTTAGTAATATTGCGGAGTACTCTGCCCATTGATGTTCTACTTCATTGTAATTCTTAACGATCTTCCCCTGTGTGCTTTTAATAAATCATTCTTTGGGCTTTCCTCTTTGGTACATTTGTCTAGCCCTATCATGGACACCGTCCTCTTCGGCTTCTTGTACTAATTCCTTGTAATACTCGTATTTCTGTTTCTCTTGCCTCAGTACTTTTACCGTTTCCTTCCTTATTCTGATATACCTGTCCTTTACCTCCTGATCCTCCATAGTTTCTAACCACCTCTTCCTAGGTGATCTATCTTCAGTTTTTGCTGACGTACTTTAGTGAACAATATCTTATCAGACCTTTTTCGTTTGCCTAGAGTTTAGAATGCTGCTCTGTTCAATATTTCCTTAATATGAGACCAGCCTTAGTTGATATCTTAGTCTCCCACCTTTCCCTCACATTTACGAGTACTTAGGTGTCCATCTCTTTTAGTTTATTTATATCATACTATGTAGTCGTTTTAGATATTCTACACAACTTAAATATAATATTCATCTTATTTATCACCAGGAAGTTATCAGCGTAACAGTCTGCTCCTCTATAGTTCGTGTATCTTTAATCCTGTTCTCATACCTCTGCTGGATACATACACGGTCCCACCTGTTGCCATCCATGGCGCTTTATGTGCGTTTTTATATTGAAACCATTTACTCATGATTCAGATTTTGTAAACTGCGAAATTAAATGGGATGTCATTTTCATTTCTCTCTTCATGCAGACTTGCATCAACAATCATCGGTTTATAAATATCTTCTTGACACGATTTGGCGTTTAAATCAACCAATATTATTTTAACATTGTAGTTTGGCAGTTAGTTATACACATAAACCAATTCAATATAAAATTACTGCTTCATGAATTCCTCTTCACCCTTGGGTGTGTGAGCAGTAATCAAGGATACGCCACTATTGCAGGTTGGGATTGTAGGTTCTGTCTGTACAGAAGAACTGGTCTGTCTTTACTCTCACTGCAGCCTCGATACAGGATATTCCCATTGCTTATCTTGATAAATCCTTTACCGTTCCACCTAGCCTCCTGTAGATTTACAACTTTTGGCTCGTATTTTTCTACCTTCTCTGTCATATTTAGCACACTTCCTGACCTGTGTAGGCTCCTGACATTCAAAGTTCCAAAACAGAAGCAAACTATCAGTTGCCGTGTCCACCGAGATAGTCTTGATTCCGAGGCTTTTGTAGAGAATCTTGACCAGTGTACACTGAGATGAAAGAAGTCATGGGATACCTCCTGATAATGTGTCGGCCCACCGGCCACTGTGGCCGAGCGGTTCTAGGCGCTTCAGTCTGGAACCGCGCGACCGCTACGGTCGCAGGTTCGAATCCTGCCTCAAGCATGGATGTGTGTGATGTCCTTAGGTTAGTTAGGTTTAAGTAGTTCTAAGTCCTAGGGGACTGATGGCCCCAGATGGCTAGTCCCATAGTGCTCAGAACCATTTTTTTTTGTGTCGGTCCTTCTCTTGCCCGGCGTAGTGCAGCAACTCTACGTTGCATGGACTCAGCAAGACGATGGAAGTCCCCTGCAGAAATACTGAGCCACGCTGCCCCTACAGCCGTCCATAATGACGAAAGTGTTGCTGGTGCAGGATTTTGTGCACGAACTTACCTCTCGATTATGTCCCATAAATACTGGACGGGATTCATGTCGGGCAATCTGCATGGCCGAATCATTTGCTCGAAATGTTCAGAATGGTCTTCAAACCAATCGCGAACAACTGTGACCCACCGACGTGGCGCATTGTCATCCATAAAAATGAAGTCCATGAATGGCTGCACATGGTCTCCAAGTAACCCAACGTAACCACTTCTAGTCAATGATTGGTTCAGAGAACCCTGTCATTCCATGTAAACATTGCCTACATCATTATGGAGCCACCACCAGCTTGCACCCTTGGATCCACTTTCTTGGGATCTACGCCACACTCGAACCCTATCATCAGCTCTTACCAAATGAAAATGAGACTCATCTGACCAGATTACGTTTTTCCAGTCGTCTATGGCCCAAACGACACTATCACAATCCTAGTAGAGACGCTGTAGGCGATGTAATTCTGTTAGCAAAGGCACTCGCGACGGCAGTCTACTGTCTTAGCCCATTAACGCTAAATTTCGCCGCACTGTCCTAACGGATACGTTCGTCGTACATCCAACGATTATTTCAGGCAGTGTTGCTTGTCTGTCAGCACCGACAACTGTATGAAAACGCCGCTGCTCTCGGTCGTTAAGTGAAGGTCGTCAGCCATTGAGTTGTCTGTGGTGGGTGTAATGTCTGAAATTTGGTATTATCTGCTCACTCCTGACACTCTGGAACTCGGAATATTGAATTCCCTAACGATTTCCGAAATGAAATGTCCCATGCATCTAGCTCCAATTGTTATTCCTTGATGAAAGTCTATTAATTCCTGTCGTGCGGTCATAACCTTCTCACATGAATCACCCGAGTACAAACCACAACTCTGCCAATGTACTGCCCTTTTTTAACTTGTGTACGCGTTACTATCGCCATCTGTACATGTACATACTGCAGTCCCATGACTTTTGCTACCTTAGTGGATTTTTTGTCTGAGTGAGGATATTACCCTCTGCCCAACGCCAACATGGAGGACCAGGGTATAATGCCTGGATGCCCATTGTGGAAGCATTGCCATCTCCACTCCTGGACATGCTTCCTTTTGGTCCACGCTGGTATATTATTTCCTCGGTACCCACTATACCCAGGGAGCGTTCCTCGATCCGCCATCTGAGGCGTCCAATGGGGGACTAGCAACACAGCACTATCTCACCGAAAGTATCTGCACACCTATAAGTGGAAATTGATATTGAGTGTGTCCACCCTTTATCTTTATAAAGGCCTCTAACTCTGATGGGAACACTTTGCATGAGGCGCCCGAATGTCTGAGGAGGAATGGCAGACCATCCTCCCTCAAGGGCCGACCGAACACAGAGAAGGTAGTGATGTTTGACGCTGGTGTCTGCAGAGATCTATATTCTTAGTCATCCCAAAGAAGTACCATTGGGTTCAAGTCGAGACTCTGAGCAGAGCAGTCAATTTCAAGAACGTTATTTAATTACACTGAAGAAAATCCTGCAACCAGGCACAAGTTTTCGTGAAATGAATTTATTATAGAATTACTAGTGTCAGGCCTGAAACCATCACATGGTAGCGTCGAATTCTTGCAATTTTTCATTTGTGTCCTAAAATATAACAAAATTTTTTGATGCATAGTTTACAAAAGATTTTTCATTTTACAAGCGCATCCAACAATTTAACAAAGTTTTTGTGATTACATACTGTTACACTTCTATATGCTCTATACGTTGTACTTACTTCCTGAAAAGCCCTCCTTCACTTATTATAAGCCGGAGGTTTGGTTTTCTCTTACAGTCCATACTGACTCATGAACAGAACTAAGAACAAGATGGCGGATACATTTTTTTACGTCAGCTGCTGATATGATGTGCCAAGGAACGTGTGTATGGATATGTTACACTTCTGGAGTTATTTCAAAGATATTCCTACATAGTGCAAATAATTTTGATAGTTATACATTTAATAATTTGCCGCGCGGGATTAGTCGAGCGGTCTATGGCGCTGCAGTCATGGACTGTGCGGCTGGTCCTGGTGGAGGTTCGAGTCCTCCCTCGGGCATGGGTGTGTGTGTTTGTCCTTAGGATAATTTAAGTTAAGTAGTGTGTAAGCTTAGGCACTGATGACCTTAGCAGTTAAGTCCCATAAGATTTCACACACATTTGAACATTTTTGAACATTTAAAAATTTATTTTTGGAAGATGCTGGTAATGGTCAATGAAGAAATTTCTCTGTCAATTAGCAGTTGTTATTGTTTGAAATTACAAGTGTCGCTACTCACAAATGTAAAACTTGCAAGAAGTCAACACTACCATCTGATGATGGGCTCAGGCCAGAAACTACTAATGGTACAACAAAATGATTTCAAAAAAACTTGTGGCTGGTTGCAGTATTTCCTACAGTGTAATTTACGAAAACAGTTACGGTGTTCTCGAACCAAAATGGATAAAATAAGAAAGTTATTGGCCACAAACCTTAGCCTCACAGGTGCTGCTTTATAACAGTGTGTATTGTGCTGTTTAAAGAATAAGGCACCGCGTCTGGACTGTTCCTGTATCGTACGCAGTACGGAATGTTGTAAAATTGTTCATATCCTCCCGCATGCAGCGCTTTCTTAACCACCATAAGGGGACCTCAGTCTAACTAGGAAAAACACCGCATGCCATACCATCACCTCCGTACTTCACTGTTGGCACTACACGTGACAGCAGCTAAAGTTCTCCAGGCATTCGTCAAATCCACGTCCTTCCACCGGATTACCATAAGGTGTATCGTCATTAATCACTCCAGTTTACTCGTTTCCAATCCAATGTCCATTGGTGTCGCTCTTAACACCATCCCACTATTTTGACTCCCAGCGCACAGTCATAGGCCTAACTTGACTTCTGTTAACGCTCCGGATTTCGCGAGTGATTTATTTCGCTGATTTCATGCGATCTTGTACAACCACACTCTACAATGCTCGCCGATTTCTGTGTATCAGTACATGAAGTCTACTTCATCCGGGTTTAGCTGTGATTTTTTAATCACAACGGCAACAGGCAGCTTTAGAAGGTCTGAAATCTCACTGATAGACTTGTTATTCATGTGATATCCAACGACTAGCCACTTTCGAATTCTGCTGTTACTGCTTCTTTATTGACAACACAATGTTTCCCACCTCCTTTTATACTGGTGGGTCCTCTCCTCTCTGGACATCTAATGGTCAATTCAGCAATATACAGGGCTCTCCGGATACTTCTGGTCACGTGGTATATATCCATACCTACACTCGCCTATGAGATTCCTCCACCCCTTGAACAACAGTTTGCAGCAAGGAAACATATGGTAATATGGACCTAACCATTATATTTCTTTGATTCATTACGTTCCTCATTAAGTATTTTTTCTCGCCAGTTCTGTACAGGACTTCTTGATTACTTACTCGATCACGCTATCTGATCACATCACCCTTTAACACCAGGCTACAAAGGCTTCTAATCGATTCATTTCTGCCTTCCCTCTTGTAGATGTTTCGCACTCATACAAAGCTGTAGCCAAACCATGGCGCCGCCATTGTATTCGCCTACAGCCGTTTGCGCTCCGCAGGTGAAAGCTTTAAAAAGCGCTGCCAGGTGTCAGGGATTTACTTGCGCTGACTCCACACTGGGAATGTCTTAGAAATAAAGAATGAATGCGTTAAAACGTCATGCATGATGCGGCATTTTTTTTCGCGCATCTCAGTGTTTGTGAAGTCATGTCTCCTGAACTATGATAGGTTAATGGTGTTTTCCCCCACAGTGATTGCTGCCTGACAATGAGGAATATGTGTACCAAGTTTGGTTGAAATCAGCCCAGTGGTTTAGGAGAAGATGTGGAAAATACACATACACATAGATCCATTTTTATACGAGTAATATGTATGAATTTGCCAAATTATGGGGCTTTGTGACGTGGTAATCTAACGAGTAGGACACTAGAGAGCGGCCCTGAAGGTCGCGGGCTCAGTTCTGGATAAGGGTGTGGATTTTTCCACGATCTGGTCCATCTAGGATCATCCCACATCCACTCAGCCTGCTGATAGATGAGTACCGGGATCATTGCCGGGGGTAAAAGACGGCTGTCGGGATGGGCACGACACCCCCCCCCCCCCCCCCCCCCCGCCCACTTCTAGTGTCGCTGCGATGAGAGACGGCCACCTGCTTGCAGTCAGGCGAGTATCCCGGCCACGACTGTGCGCCACAGGCTTTACCGTTTATGAGGTTCTAGTTCTAATATTAAAGGGAAAAGTAACTCGAGTGTAATTTAAAAAGGGGTCATAGAATCATTCGTTTTAACTGACTACAGAATGTAAATCAGCTTTTAATTTAAAACTGTGAACACGTCTTAACCATTACTTTAAATATGACTGTGGTCGGTAAAAAAATAAAAATAAAATAAAGAGGCCTTGGTCACTTACCGATTCTCGACGATGCAGGAGCTGCTGAGAGCACGAACAACAGGCAAAGCCATTGCCAGCCTGCAACAGAGAAACATGAGTTAGGATGTTCTGACCCTATTCTCAACAAGTAGAAAAATGCCTCAGTTTTTTTGATAATGAATGGAAGATATGTAACGTATTTGATCGAAGTAGGTACCTAGTCCAAGCAATCGAAAATTCTACCATAGTCTGATTTACCACTGTGGATAACTTTCTCCTTCTTTTTAAATAACGTCATAATCGTTGGTGAATTGACAACTAGTTACGAACACACAGAGTATCATCAGGACCTCATTACAGTGTTTGACTAACTTTGTCACCAAAAGACGTAAAAAGTAATGACACAATTCCAACATCAAAAGACTACAAAATTGGGTAAAAAGTTCAAGTTAATATACTTGACACGGGTAACAAAACGACGCCAGTAGTGTAATGTGACTTGTGTGAGTCTTTTATAGATATATCCACCGTTAAAAAGAAATAAACAAAACCTACGAGAAAGTAATGGCTGAAAATTAATAAGCAGTTGTATCAGAGAATAGGCTACATTTATATATAAAGAAGAGACCAGTATCGACTTCAACTCGTACCATACGATACATTCTTTGGTTATATTTTGTAGCACATGTTTACTGAAGAATTACACCATACAGACGGGCTTATGCAGAAAATACTAATATGTCAGTAATTAACGTGAGTATATTTATAAGTCATGATTTTACACAATACGAAAAAATAATATTTTTCAAAATTTATTCATTCCATCATTACTTTTGGAACAGTAAAGAATAATAACAGGTAAAAGCAGGAGACATTGGTGGAATTAATATTTGCGTTTTATTTTGTACTCTTTGATAGACACTTAATGAGGAACATGTAGAATACATAATTGTGAAAACGTTATTTAGGAGGTTCCGATCTAAATTTAATAGTTTAATACTTGAAACTTCCTGGCAGATTAAAACTGTGTGCCCGACCGAGACTCGAACTCGGGACCTTTGCCTTTCGCGGGCAAGTGCTCTACCAACTGAGCTACCGAAGCACGACTCACGTCCGGTACTCACAGCTTTACTTCTGCCAGTACCTCGTCTCCTACCTTCCAAACTTTACAGAAGCTCTCCTGCGAACCTTGCAGAACTAACACTCCTGAAAGAAAGGATATTGCGGAGACATGGCTTAGCCACAGCCTGGGGGATGTTTCCAGAATGAGATTTTCACTCTGCAGCGGAGTGTGCGCTGATATGAAACTTCCTGGCAGATTAAAACTGTGTGCCCGACCGAGACTCGAACTCGGGATCTTTGCCTTTCGCGGGCAAGTGCTCTACCAACTGAGCTACCGAAGCACGACTCACTTGCCCGCGAAAGGCAAAGGTCCCGAGTTCGAGTCTCGGTCGGGCACACAGTTTTAATCTGCCAGGAAGTTTCATATCAGCGCACACTCCGCTGCAGAGTGAAAATCTCATTCTAGTTTAATACTTAATTGCTAATCTTCGGAATATAACTAGGTAATTAGTTTTGTTAAACACATTTTATTAAAAGTATAAGTAAAATTAGTTACTAAACAAACAATTCAATTCACGAAATTTCTATCATAAATGAGGAATTAAACTGAAAAATTAATACTACTATTTTGATACATTTAGTCTATAGATTCAAAAAACATATGTGTGAACTATTGTTTACTTTTACTTTGTAATTTGTCGAACGTTCGAAAAACTTAGTCTTAACGAATGTATTTTTTTTTAATTAAAAATAAGTATATTGTGAAGTGTGTTTTCTAGTAGATGTGAGCAGAACTAGAAGCAAAAATTTGACAATACCTAAACATCAGCAACATGATTGTACCTGCAACACCTTGTACTGCAACACCTTCTAAATTTTTCACGGTAATTAAGGCCGTATAAGCATGATCTTTTCCGAATGTACTTCTGCCACCCTCCCCCCCCCCCCTCCAAAAAAAAAAGAAAGAAGAAAAAGGTTCTGGTAGGTAGAGAACAAAGTTTTTGTTAATCATGACTTTTGATTTCTTGTGGAGATGTTTCCATAGCAATTTTCACCCCTAACAAAATTTCTAACAGAGATGCGAAATATCTGTTTTCATAAATTAAGCTTTAAAATTTTTTGAATGTAATGAAATATTTTCTTAAAAATTTTCATTCCTTATTGCACTCCCTTAGGGGCGGTATTTCCAAAAACGCTGAAACACGTATTTTTTATTTCTAATCGAAAATTCAAATACCAGTTGTCATAGATGTAGCATTAAAATTCTTTAGTAGTTCTTTAGTAATTGTTTATTTAAAAAAACTTTTATCCATTATTTTATCCTCTTAGTGGTTGAATTTCCAAAAATGCTTAAAAACGTATTTTTCATTTTCTGACTGAGAAACCAAATACCAGTTTTCATAGTTCCAACTCCAAAGTTTCCTAAACAGCGACATGCTTTCAAAAAACCTTTCATACCCTTATGTGGAATTTTGGACAGTCTCTGTAGTATAAGATCAGTACCGTCTCCATACTTCAAGTTTCTATCCTTGACGGTCTGGACCGGGCGATGATGAGTCAGTGAACAGTCTGACGCAATTTCACCCTCTTAGGGGTTGAATTTCCAAAACCAGTGACATACGTATGTTTCACTTATATCAGAGAAGCCAAATACAAAAATTTTACACATTTAGCTTCAAAAATGTTTGCACAATGAAATATTTCCGTAAAAACTTCTGTGCTTATTTCACCACCATAGGTGTTGAATTTCCGAAAACAGTCAAACACAATTTTTTTTTAAAATTTCTGACTGAGAAGCCAAATTAAGATTTTCATATACTTACGTTTACAAATGCTTTCATAATAAAATATTTACAATACAGAAAAAAATCTCATCCCCTATTTTACCCCCTTAGGGACTCAATTTCCAGAAATAATGAAACACTTATATTTTATTTGTAACGGAGAAGTCAAATACCAATGTTCATAGATGTTGCTTAAAAATCCTTTAATAGTTCCTTAATAATGATATATTTTCAAAGAAAGCTTTCATTTATTATTTTACTCCCATAGGGTTAAATTTCCAAAGATGCTGAAACACGTATTTATTTATTTCTGATCGACAAACCAAATAACTTTGGTAGGTCTAGCTTCAAAATTGCCTTAATGGTCACAACAAAAAACACCCTACAGGCCCTATTTCACTCCCTTAGGGACGGAATTCCGAAAAATTCCTTCTTAACGACGGCTGTAGTATGAGATTAAGACCTTCTCAAAATTTCAAGTTTCTGTCCTTAGCAGTTTGGGTTGGGCGAGCATGAGTCAGTCAGCCAGCCAGTACGTTCTGTTTTACGTATAGACATTAAGTGCTTACGTAGCTGTAAATGATGCTAAAGAGGACAAAGAGGTATCGATAAATGTAGCTTGTTTGGAAAATTGATATGTTATACAGTAAAAGTGTTATATGTGGGCTCAAGTGTCTGAAAAAGACATTGAACAATGCTGATTATATGAGTGAGCAATAAAAGTAATAATAGATAGTCAACCAAGGCGTAAGATGCAGTGACGTAGTTAATGTACATTTGCACGAAAAAGAAGTTAATTACTAGTTACCAAACTGAGCTCTTGATAAACTGGTCAGACATGTGGCACTCTTGCAACACTTTACATTATACAAATGGTTGTAGGCCTTGTGTCTTGTTTTGTTCCCATCGCTGTCACTATTACCAAATTGCCATTTATTGGCTTATGTTAGATTTTACTTCCGGTATTGTTTTTATGCGGATTATCCTTATTGGTACACTAGACGCTAGAGAGATACCCAGATGAAAGTGTCAAAGAAGTGTGGGCCGGAGTCATGAGGGAGGAGTGGGTGGGAAGGTAGATGGAGGGGAGGCGTAGCCTGAGGCTACGCTCGACTTTCTGAATGGGCACTCTTGACCTGGCTCGCTTGACGTCGCCTGGATGCGTTCTAGCCGTGTAACTACCAACGCGAGACTCAGTGCCTTACTGAGCCCACAGCCTTCGTTCCTGTTAACGAAGTTGTTCTTGGTCCTTATTTCTATAGACTCATTTACGATGCTTTCCGTAGCCCTCAGTTCGGCACAGCAACTTGATGCTCTCAGAATAAAACGTATGTTCTTCGTCGAAGCTGTGTTCTGTCATCTCTGCTCTCTCCGGGTGTCTCGGACGTACACATCTAGCGTGTTTCCAGTGCAACACATCAAAATGAGGCGCTACGTAAGTTCGGTGTATTGGCGGCCACATTCAGACGCGGTGCTTTATACACTGTCATCAAAAGTATCCGGACAGCTCACTGTAATGCGGAATTGACCCCTAGATGTCACTAGAGGCTGTATAAAAGTGGGCTGGTAGTGCCGTGTTGTCAGGAGAGAAGCAGCAGGAGAGGAATGAGTCCGTCAGAAGAGCTCATTGACTTCTGACGTGGACTGGTCATTCGGTGTCACACGAGTAACAAATCCATCAGGGACAACTCAGCCCTTTCGAAGTCGCACATGTCGACTGCTGGTGATGTGAGTGTGAAGAGAAAACAGTAGAAGTAACAACATGAGCTATACCAAGACCAGACAGGCGTCATGTGGGTCCCACTGACGGAAAAGGACCGTCGAACTTTTCAGAGGGTAATTAAACAACTCGCATGAAAACAGCGGAAGGAATCACAGTCAGTTCCACAGTGCTACCAGCAAACACATGACTGTGCGTAAGGAGTCAAAGAGAATGGAGTACGATGGTCGAGAAGCTCATCATGAGCCACACATTTCTGTACTCAATGCTAAGCGAAGCTCAAGGTTGTGTGACTTGGAGTGATGGACCACGCCGAACCCTATGGCAGAGGCGGGCAAATAGCGGGTACCGGTCCACATGCGGCCCACTGATGATTTTTGTGCAGGCCTCCAAGGCAGCCAGAAAAAGCCGCTTTGAACCGAGATTCGCGTCATGTGTCGACTGTAGATTTCCATCATTACGCATGCGCATTGTAGGTAGTATTCGCGCAAACCAAGTTGACATTCGGTGCAGTCGCTGATGGGAGCAACCGTAACGCATTTACCTTTTAGGGTCGGTCGCATCAGCCAACGCGCCGAATGTCAACTTGGGTTGCGCGTATAGCACGATGCACACTTCTTATCTTGATGATCTCGTTTATACTTTGTGAGACAGTAAATATTTGAATTTCCAACTTTATTGAAATGATGAACCCTTCGAAAAGTGATGAGCGTCGAGTGATTACTGAAGATTGGACATACATGTATGATTTTGTTAATACAGGGAATAAAGCTATGTATTTATTGTCATGAAACTATATAAGGAGTACAATGTAAAAAGACATTACGAAACAAAACAAAGCGAATTTAGCTGCAGGATTTCCCAAGGGAGAACACAAAATAAAAGCAGCAGAATTTTTAAAAAGCTGAAAAAGGAGCAATCATTCTCAACAAAGCAGTCAGTACTTCAAAATACTGTCATAGAAGTGACGCAAGAAGCCTTATTTCGAATAGCGAATTTATTAAGTAGTCTATAGCAGAGTGTGAGAGCACATTGTGTGCTCATCTTAGAGACAAATATTAAAATATTTCATTCTGAAGAAGGACTATGGTGAGGTGCTTTGAGTCAGTTAGCAAAGAACTCACAAAACAATTGAAGACTGCGAGCAAAAACTTTACTTTCATGGGTAGTTGATGAGAGCACAGATAACGAAGACACTGCACAATTACTGATCTTTATGTATGGAATTAATGAAAATTTCGTCCCTACGGAGGAATTAATTGGCCTACAATCAGTTAAAGATAGAACCACTGGTTGGGGCTTGTTTGGTTATCCCAGAAACTATGAGGAGAAAAGTGTCCTTTCCTGCAACAAAGTGTCAAGCATTAGAACAGATGGGACCAGTGTTCTGTGGAATAATTGTGGTTAAGCTTTTAAAAAAACAGGTTACATGCACACAGCACAGACAGTAATATCTTGTGTTTTCACTGAATTTTGCATCAGGAGAGCCGTTGTTTGTTTTATAGCAGCACTGGACTTAAAGCATGTGACAGAGGTAGATGCTGTTGTTGGTGTGGTGCACACAATCAGAGCAAGGGTGTTTCACCGTCGACAGTTCAAATCTTTCCTTAAGGATGTGGAGGCAGAGAGGGAAGACGTAATTTACCACAACAGCATGAGCTGGTTTGAGTCCGGGAAAGTGTTAAAAAGAGTCTGGACATTGCATTGTGAAATCCTGGACATGAAGCAGATATCTGATGATTTTGTGAGGAGTGGAAATATGATATTTGCAGCTTGATATATCTGAGAAATTGAGTGTGACATTGCAAGGAAAGGAGTTGTTTGCACATAAAATGAGGAAGCATGTTAAAATCGTTCAGAGCGAGACTAGGTCTATTTGCAAGGCAAGCAGGTGAAGGCAGTTTTTGACGTTTCCCTTTATTAGGAAAGGAGAAAGTGCCTGCAAGTGTATCTGATGTTTCTGGTAACATTGGAGATAGTGTACAGTTTGGGGCACTACGTCACAATAAGGTAATATACTCGTATTTGTCTCTACATGTATATGTGAGCAAAGTTTTCCTTGCTTGAAAATCAGCAGAAGTAAATATGGACGCTACTTGCAGATTTTGATGGGAATCTTATCGAGGAATTTCACTTCTCATTTACAAAAATTGCAGAAAAGTCTCATTAACCTGTTTTTAAGATTAAATGTGCATGCGGCTCTAGACGATATGAAATTAGCACAATAAATAAACTGAATATAACTGCTATTGTTTTATTTTATTTATATTTATCTACGTTGATGGCACAGTTTATACGTTTCCTGGAAAATCAAGTTAATAAAATAATGCAATTATTTTAAACCTCATCTTCCACAAAGTGTCCCCCAAGCCAAAAGAACTGCCCTCCTACCCCCTAGCCCTATGGCAATCCGGTAGAAGGACTGCCGAATGAGTGGAGAAAGTTTCCCGCCATCACATGTGGTGCCTGCAGTGAAGTACGAGATACGTCCTGTTACGGTATGGGGTGTTTTTCGTTGTTGGGGTGTGGTCCCATTATTCCACTTAAGACAAGGCTAAATGCGGAAGGATATGAAAGCATTTTATGGCATTGTGTACTGTGTACAGCAAAGGAACAACTCGGAAACGCCGGCCGCAGTGGTCGAGCGGTTCTTGGCGCTTCAGTCTGGAACCGCGCGACCGCTACGGTCGCAGGTTCGAATCCTGCCTCGGGCATCGATGTGTGTGACGTCCTTTGGTTGGTTAGGTTTAAGTAGTTCTAAGTCTAGGGGACTGATGAAATCCGATGTTAAGTCCCATAGTGCTCGAGCCATTTGAACCATTTGAACTCGGAAACGATCGCTGGATCAGCATGACGCTACACCCTGTCATAAAGAGGCATCTGTGAGGCAAAGGCTTGTGAACAACATTCTTGAAATAGCTTGGCCTCCCCAGAGTCCCAATCTGAACCCAACGGGATACCTTCGCGATGAGTTAAAACGTCGACTTCGCCCCAGACCCCAGAGTCTATCTTCTCTGGTTTCGGCTCTTGAGGAAGAATGGGCTCCCATTCCTCCAAAGCAACTCAGGCACATCATTATAAGCGTCTCCAATACAGCTCAAGCCGTCATAGAAGTGGCGCTTGTGGACACTACTCACATTAATATCCAGTAATAGGTGTCCGGATACTTTTGGTCAGATTGTGTGTAGTTGGTACGTCTAGTTTAGAGTCTAGAATAGCATGCATCAAAAATACTGGAGAAGTTTGCAGAAGATTGGCGGGGAAACTGAAAACAGATGAGGAGAGGAATAGTTTCGTTGTGGAAGTAAGGTCACTAGAGAAGCAATTTTAGCACTATTGTAAATAACAGACGGCAGATTTAGGGGAAAAAAGAAAGTAACGTAGGGAATAAAATCCACACAGGTGCGAATATGAAGCTAGCGTCACAGACGTACGCAAGTGTGTCTACGCAACTGTATTTTATAGAAACGTTGACCTGCGCGATGTGCACTGACAAATTCAATACGTGGACAGGGCCGTAAATTTGCATGTGTACATTCCTGTACCACCTAGCAAGATGGTTCAGGAACTCTCTGGAGGGTCGTTACGTGTTTCGCTAGCCAGCGACAAATTAAATTTTTTGCTTCGATCGGAATGTGAACCTATATCTGTCGTGATTTTTTTAGTTAACGTGTGGTAAAAATAACCTCGAATTTACACCTCAGAAAATAACTGTCTGCCGGAAATCCCTACATTTATAAACACTGGAATGGAACCATTATTTTTTATTTTAAAAAAGGCTAAAAGTAGTTTTTTTTGCTTTTCGAAATTAATCCTCCAGATTTTGTGTTGTGACGCACAGCTTCCAAAATCTGTATGTGCGTCGTATTTATCGTAATTTAACGCGCAGAAGAACGGTCGGTATAAAACGAAACAAAACAGTTCGTAACATGTGTAGCGTAGCGAGGATTTTATTAAAATATTCTCGTGAAGCTTAATTTCTGCAACGTCAGCGGCGCTGCAGGAAATTAACAAGCAGCAAAAGGATTTGGATTCCACGATAAACAAACTATGGGTCCTCCTACACCTGGCTGTGTGTCGGGGGCAACAAGTGAGACTTCCCGATGACACTGCGGCCGTTACAGACGGATCTTGCATTTTAATTCGTTACACGTAGGTGAAAACCACAGCTAAGGTAACTCCTTCGGAAGAGTTGTCAAAAACATCTTGCTGAATGTCAGCGGAAAATGCACTAATGTTACACTGAAACAGTATCGTGATATTATCAGCAAAAATGTCTCCCCACATTTTAATAATAATAATAATAATAATAATAATAATAATAAATCCCGTGGAGGCCCGGGTAAAGAATAGGCCTCCGGTATGTTCTGCCAGTCGTAAAAGGCGACGAAAAGAACAAACCCCTAATAGGGCTAACCCCCCTTTTAGTATGATGAGTTGGTTCAGGTCAGAACTAAAGAAGCCTCGCACAAGCGCCGTCATGGTCGGGGACGACGCTTGAACCCTATGCCCGCCCACAATGGTAACACTGCTAGCCAACTGGAAACTGATTTAAATCCAAATAGAGGTGTTCTGCAGGATATGCATCCTGCAACCACCCTAGAAGGAAAACAAAGACAGAGGATGAGATGGTCAGATGAAGTTAATCGACACCTCATGTTCTGTTATTACCAAGCAACAAACCTAGGAACCAACACAACTGGATACAGATCACAAGTAAACACAACATTTATTACCAGATACCCAGAATTAAAATTTTTAACAGAACAACGACTAGCTGATCAGATCCGTGTAATAATCAAAAATAACAGGATACCCCAGTCAGAATTAGAAAACATCAAACAACAAGTACAACAAATACTGGAACAAAATAATGTGCAATCAGAAGAAGAAGAAAATACAGTAATGGACTCAAACATCCCAGAGCAAATAAACAAAGAACAACACAAATCAATTAAACAATCAGAGGAAAACGAAATCTTAAGACAGCCACCAGAACAAGTACAAATAGAACACGAAGTGACACACATGTTAGATATACAAGAAAAATTTCAGCTGACATATATAGAATACAAAGACACAAATACAGACATTAGACCATTCTTGCATAGACCGCCAAATAACCCACAAGTCGAAACAACAATAAAAACTATCAACACAATCATACACAACAAAATAAATGAAAACACAACTATGGAACAGTTACAACTACTGGTTTATATAGGAGCACTCACTACACTAAATATACACACTAGGCAGAGATCAGAACCAACCAACACACAGAAGAAACCCACAAAACCAGCATGGCAACACAGGCTACAGATCAGAATAGAAAACCTGAGAAAAGACATCGGACAGCTAACACAATTTATAAGAAATGAAATGTCAGAAAAAAAACGAAAAAGGTTAGGTAAAATCTCACAACAAGAAGCGATAGAGCAATTAGGTGAAAAAAGCAGAAATTACAAGCATTGGCCAAACGACTTAGAAGATACAAAAAAAGTGAAAATAGAAGGAAACAAAACCAAACATTCAACACAAACCAAAAGAAATTTTACCAGACAATAGATAACACACACATTAAAATAGACAATCACCCAACATAACAGAAATGGAACACTTCTGGAGCCACATATGGTCAAACCCAGTACAACATAACAGGAATGCACGGTGGATACACGCAGAAACAGGCACATACAAGTTGATACCACAAATGCCTGAAGTAAAAATTTTGCAACATGAAGTCACCCAAGCAGCCAATTCTACTCACAATTGGAAAGCCCCTGGAAAAGATAAAATAGCAAATTTCTGGCTAAAGAAGTTCACCTCAACACATTCACATCTAACTAAATTATTTAACAGTTACATTGCAGACCCATACACATTCCCTGATACACTTACACATGGAATAAGTTATCTGAAACCTAAAGATCAAGCAGACACAGCAAACCCAGCTAAATATCGCCCCATAACATGCCTACCAACAATATACAAAATATTAACTTCAGTCATTACACAGAAATTATTGACACATACAACACAGAACAAAATTATAAATGAAGAACAAAAAGGCTGTTGCAAAGGAGCACGAGGATGTAAAGAGCAACTGATAATAGATGCAGAGGTGACATATCAAGCTAAAACTAAACAAAGGTCGCTACACTATGCATACACTGATTACCAAAAAGCTTTTGATAGTGTACCCCACTCATGGTTACTACAAATATTGGAAATATACAAAGTAGATCCTAAATTGATACATTTCCCAAACATAGTAATGAAAAATTGGAAAACCACACTTAATATCCAAATAAATTCAAATATCATCACATCACAGCCAATACAGATTAGGCGTGGAATATACCAAGGAGACTCATTAGGTCCTTTCTGGTTCTACACTGCTCTGAACCCACTACCCAACATGCTAAATAATACAAATTATGGATACAATATTACTGGAACATACCCACACAAAATCACACATTTGCTATACATGGATGATCTAAAACTACTGGCAGCAACAAATCAACAACTCAACCAATTACTAAAGATAATAGAAGTATTCAACAATGATATAAATATGGCTTTTGGAACAGACAAATGTAAGAAAAATAGCATAGTCAAGGGAAAACACACTAAACAAGAAGATTACATAATGGATAACCACAGCGACTGCATAGAAGCAATGGAAAAAACAGATGCCTATAAATATCTAGGATACAGACAAAAAATAGGAATAGATAATACAAATATTAAAGAAGAACTAAAAGAAAAATATAGACAAAGACTAACAAAAATACTGAAAACAGAATTGACAGCAAGAAACAAGACAAAAGCTATAAATACTTATGCTATACCAATATTGACCTACTCATTTGGAGTAGTGAAATGGAGTAACACAGACCTAGAAGCACTCAATACACTTACACGATCACAATGCCACAAATATAGAACACATCACATACATTCAGCAACGAAAGATTCACATTAAGCAGAAAGGAAGGAGGAAGGGGATTTATCGACATAAAAAACCTACATTATGGACAGGTAGACAATTTAAGAAAATTTTTTCTAGAACGAGCAGAAACTAGCAAAATACACAAAGCAATCACTCATATAAATACATCGGCTACACCACTGCAATTTCATAACCACTTCTGCAACCCTTTAGATCACATAACATCAACAAATACGAAGAAAGTAAATTGGAAAAAGAAAACACTACATGGCAAGCACCCGTATCATCTAACACAGCTACACATCGATCAAGACGCATCCAACACATGGCTAAGATAAGGCAATATATAGAGTGAGACGGAAGGATTCATGATTGCAATACAGGATCAAACAATAAACACCAGATATTACAGCAAGCATATTATTAAAGATCCCAATACCACAACAGATAAATGCAGAGTTTGCAAACAACAAATAGAAACAGTAGATCACATAACAAGCGGATGTACAATACTAGCAAATACAGAATACCCCAGAAGACATGACAATGTAGCAAAAATAATACATCAACAGCTTGCCTTACAACATAAACTTATAAAACAACACGTTCCCACATACAAGTATGCACCACAAAATGTACTGGAGAATGATGAATACAAATTATACTGGAACAGAACCATTATAACAGATAAAACAACACCACATAACAAACCTGACATCATACTCACCAATAAAAAGAAGAAATTAACACAACTAATCGAAATATCCATACCCAATACAACAAATATACAAAAGAAAACAGGAGAAAAAATTGAAAAATACATCCAACTGGCTGAGGAAGTCAAGGACATCAGGATAAAGTTGACATTATACCAATTATACTATCAACTACAAGAGTCATACCACACAATATCCATCAGTACATCAATGCAATACAGCTACATCCAAACTTATATATACAACTACAGAAATCTGTAATTATTGATACATGTTCAATTACCCGAAAGTTCCTAAATGCAATATAACACATACCGTACAGTTAATAGGAAGTGACGCTTGATCAAGGTCCGCGTCACTTTCCATTTTTAACCAGACTTAACGTCTGAGAAAGTAAAGAAATAATAATAATAATAATAATAATATGTATTCATCTTTTCGTTGTTTTCGACAACCATTTAGACAAGTCAGTTCTAAAGATACATACAATGCACAGAATGTAGGTAATGTCACATGGAAACAATTTAGTCTCTTAATTATGCAAAATATTACGTTTTAATCCTTTTGGCGTCTCATCAGTTATACAAATATACTGGGTATTCCAGACCTGCCCCAAAGAGAGATCTTCTCTGAAACACTGCTTCAGATCTTTTTCCGGTGAAATGCGTTTTGCACAAACCAAGAACGTGGAATAGAATTGTGGTCCTCTCACTGACCGGAAGCTGACGAATGCCCCAAAAGACCGAACATTTTTTGTCTAAAAAGAGGCATTTGATATCCTTATGGTACCCAGAGAATTACCTACAAGAAGAGCGTATTTATGCAGAGAGTTATCAAGATCTTCCACGCCAGTGACAACGTCTTTTTCGGTGACTTGAGGCACATGTTTGCAATAGTGAGAAGGTGCAAACGGCCCACAGTCGTAACAAACAAGTTATAAGACACACCAGAGACGATACAAGTGTAGGTATTCTTCCTACAGTAAATCTCGAACCACATCTTTCTGCACAAAGAAAAATAGAGGATTCTTGGGTTAGCAGAAATACGTCTGGAAAATTCAATATGAGAGCTGTTTACGTGTGTACCGCATCGATTTCATCATGCACATTTCTTACGTTGGCATGGTCCTACGTAACAGTTGGGTAGCAAAGGATAAAAAATAAAGTCCGTTAACTAGGTCATGGATGAGTCCACGGCAAGCATTTACGCTCCAATCGTGTTGGTTGTCTTCCTGACTTAACTAGTGACGGTTTTCTTCTGACAATAGTGATCCATGTATATATCTACTTCGCCGTTAGATTTGATAGTTGATTCATTAGTGGTATCACACGACTACATAGCCTACATACAAATGCAGGAATTACATAGGTAAAGTAACGCAAAAATGTTCAAAACTCAAATGTGTGGAAATTCCTAAGGGACCAAACTGCTAAGGTCATCGGTCCCTAGAGTTACACACTGCTTAAATTAATTTAAACGAACTTATGCTAAGAACAACACACACACCCATGCCCGAGGGAGGATTCGAACCTCCGGCGGGAGGGGCCGCGCAGTCCGTGACAGGACGCCTCAAACCGCGCGGCCACTCCGCACTGCTAAAGTGATGAATGCATACAAGGGCATAAATCATATGAGCATATGCCTAGAAAACACTACAATATGAGAAGAAAAGAATACCTTAAAGCGCGTTAGACCAATATTAAGCAAGGTCACGATCATTAGTTACTGCCTCAGCTTTCACTTTTACTATCTAATTAACGGGTTTCTAGTCCTACGTCATACGATATTTTACGTTTCAACGAAAGGTTTGTCTTTAACTCCTTACAGCGACTGAAAAACTAAAAAAAACTCGAGACAAATTGTTTACTCAAATTTTTAGATGGATGTTTAGATTTTTTTCACTGTGCCAGATGACCACATCATGCGTTAACGTATAATATAAGGAGAAGGACATAAGTTTTCATCCACAAACATGATTTTTATTAAATAAAGGTGTGTTTCCCGCCTTGAAAGCCAATCTTCAAATGATTAACACATAATTTGTTATCAGTCTTAAATGGTAGACCCATTTGTCCTATTAAGCAATACATTTTAATCTTATGACGAAACAGACACGACTAAAGCAAATAAATGCTATAAATGATTTACTGTCGTGTGACGGCTGAATGAAGAACATGACGGGCCGAATTTAGTAGGACCATGCGTCATAAACAATCAGCAAAGTTCGCAATCAGATCCTCCTCCTGTGATAGAAACGATGTCATGGAACAGCGAACTGCTCCTCTTGTTTTCTCCCACACGTAAAACAGAGACTGGAATGAGGCACTTGTATTCCTAAACAGGCCTGTCACACTTCTTGCGGAGTCGTGGGCCTTAAGTCACCAACTTGCATCGAATTGCGCGAAAACGAACCCACGAATGTGACTGTGGCTGTGGTGAATAAAACACACCAGAACATACTGTCTGGGAATGTCCGCTGTATACCGATGTTGATACCGATTAGTAGCACATGAGCCGGCACCGGCACGGAAGAATCGATGTCAGGGACATAGCACGTTGCGTGATAGTATGGCAGATTCTCAACAATATCACCAATGATATTTCCAGAAGTACTCGGATAGGACGTCTCTTTATCAATAAACCCTCGTCTGGTACAATATGGGTGACTGCGGTGGAGGACTTAGAAGCAATGCAGTGAAGACAGCTGTTATAAACGGTCGTAGCAGACTGACAAGCAGCAGTGCAACCACGGCAGTCACAGAAACAGCACTAGAATAGAAGCGCGGCGAGTCTCGTCGCCCTAGGAACTACTGGGTGCTTATAATTAAAGTACAGCTTCACAAAGTTCCAGTGTGAGATGTTATTATTGCATGGCAGAGAAACTCTAATGTGTAAGTGCGTAGCCGATTCAGGCTGGAAAAAATTAGTTCCAATTTTGGCCACCAGGCGCAAATCTGGCGCTGTGAATGCAAGAGAGACATATAGGAATGTTTCCAAATGTAACGGGTTAGGGATTGGATCATCCTCAGCTATTACATTCATTGATGACAGTAGGAACCGCTGGCGTGGAGTAGGTCTGTCTGTGCAGAGATGGAGAGCACTGCACAGACGGACCTGCTCCATGTCAGCGGTTCCTACTGACATCAAGGAATCTACATCCATACTCCGCAAGCCACCTGACGGTGTGTGGCGGAGGGTACCCTGAGTACCTCTATCGGTTCTCCCTTCTATTCCAGTCTCGTATTGTTCGTGGAAAGAAGGATTGTCGGTATGCTTCTGATTTTATCCTCATGGTCTCTTCGCGAGATATACGTAGGAGGGAGCAATATACTGCTTGACTCTTCGGTGAAGGTATGTTCTCTAAACTTTAACAAAAGCCCGTACCGAGCTACTGAGCGTCTCTCCTGCAGAGTCTTCCACTGGAGTTTATCTATCATCTCCGTAACGCTTTCGCGATTACTAAATGATCCTGTAACGAAGCGCGCTGCTCTCCGTTGTATCTTCTCTATCTCTTCTATCAACCCTATCTGGTACGGATCCCACACTGCTGAGCAGTATTCAAGCAGTGGGCGAACAAGCGTACTGTAACCTACTTCCTTTGTTTTCGGATTGCATTTCCTTAGGATTCTTCCAATGAATCTCAGTCTGGCATCTGCTTTACCGACGATCAACTTTATATGATCATTCCATTTTAAATCACTCCTAATGCGTACTCCCAGATAATTTATGGAATTAACTGCTTCCAGTTGCTGACCTGCTATTTTGTAGCTAAATGATAAGGGATCTATCTTTCTATGTATTCGCAGCACATTACACTTGTCTACAATGAGATTCAATTGCCATTCCCCGCACCATGCATCAATTCGTTGCAGATCCTCCTGCATTTCAGTACCATTTTCCATTGTTCCAACTTCTCGATACACCTCAGCATCATCTGCAAAAAGCCTCAGTGAACTTCCGATGTCATCCACAAGGTCATTTATGTATATTGTGAATAGCACCGGTCCTATGACACTCCCCTGCGGCACACCTGAAATCACTCTTACTTCGGAAGACTTCTCTCCATTGAGAATGAGATGTTGCGTTGTGTTATCTAGGAACTCCTCAATCCAATCACACAATTGGTCTCATAGTCCATATGCTCTTACTTTGTTCATTAAACGACTGTGGGGAACTGTATCGAACGCCTTGCGGAAGTCAAGAAACACGGCATCTACCTGGGAACCCGTGTCTATGGCCCTCTGAGTCTCGTGGACGAATAGCGCGAGCTGGGTTTCACATGACCGTCTTTTCCGAATCCCATGCTGATTCCTACAGAGTAGATTTCTAGTCTCCAGAAAAGTAATTATACTCGAACATAATACGTGTTCCAAAATTCTACAACTGATCGACGTTAGAGATATAGGTCTATAGTTCTGCACATCTGTTGAGAGGCACCCACATGCCTTGCTCATACTGTGGCATCAAGCAGTCAGGCCTGCAAGATGAGTGGTCTGCCAAGTGAGTGGATTCATTCTTATTTATCGAGTAACATGAACTCTAGTACTCACACTTAAATTACAAGTTATCCTCCTATATGATTAATACGCAACGGAAACAGGCATCTGACTATCAGTAATTTACAGAACTCTGACTGTACACTACGCACTGGCAATACCACATTTTCTTTTTGTCTTTTATTTAACGGCTTTTGTCAACACGTGGCCACCGCACTGAATATGAATGGCGCACACATTATAAATTCGGGACATTATAACAACATACAATTCGAAGGAAAAGTCTACCAATCTTTTTCTTTTCACTATCTTATTTATTCCGATAAATTCTCTAACCTAAACACACAAATTCTATAACCTACAACAATAACACATGAGAAATTCCGCCCACTGGGCATGGCTTTACATTGGTGAATCTCTATATTATGGTCTCGTAATTATTTAACGCTACAGTGCACTTTCTGGATAGGATGGTGGATCTTTTATTATATCTCACACTTCGACTCTCACAATCATCATCACGAAACTTTCCTCCAGATCGAGCAGTACAGAAGGAACAAGCATAACCCACTAATCTTTTGAAACTACCTTGCTACTCTCCCATGCAAACCACACATACCCAAATTACATGACATACATCACACTACAATATGAAATACAAAACACTAAATAGTCACAACACTATCACTTTCAGCTTTCCCACTTCAATTAATATTTATCCCAGTTTCACACGACACTGCCCCACTTCGTAATTCTACTTTCCTACTATGAACTCTGGAGATATATGCACGTCTTCCTGTGCAATGCAAGCCAAGTGGCGTTGCTGGATAGACGGCCGACTCACCTTGCTTCTCTCTCAGAGTTTGTATCTAGCGTCACACGGAATCATATCACGCAAAGTAATATTAAGAACGTATTCATCACACACGTGAGTCCTCAACTGATACCATGGACGAGTACTTCTCTTTATCTTTTGTCTCATACACAGTTTGAGACTCACACAGAACTCACCACGTGGAAGTACTCGTCTCTAATTTCAAGTCCTGCACACGCCATTTCTTAAATATTTCAACTTATGGTACACACGCTATTTCTTAAATATTTCAACTTATTGTACACACGCTAGTAATTCAGCTTAACTTAAGCACACGGAAGTATTTCAGCTTATTGCTACACGTGGTTTCATTGTGACCGTTGGTCACTTCCGAAGATTACTACAATCCCATTAATATTACCTGCCTGACGCTTAATTCTCCCCACAAAAGTTCCTGAAATAGAGAAATTATTATTTCAAACTACTCTTAAATATTCCACATGCATACCATATCTCCACTCTTTTGTCATTACGGAGCACAACTAAAAAAGGTCTTAACAGCACAAGATCCAGCGGCAGAGTCCTGAAACATGGCCGTTCTCTAGGTCCTCTCACACCTCTGTCGAGGTGGGGGAAGACCATGCTACCGTATTGGTCAGCCACATTTCAGGCGCTCAAAGCTCAGGTAAATTTCATCTCTTTGGTCCCACCAAAGGTGGCCAACGGATCGACTCAAAGATGATTATATATTCACATTCACTATCTGCGGTTAGCAGACGACCATACATTCATTCATTTCACAGATCTCACCAAACTGGATGTAGGGATTTACTTTGTGGGAGTGCACATGTGATAAATTAAATAAATAAATTGTCATTCTTTCCCACACTGGTATCCGGCTTCGCTGTATTAATTGAAATTGAGTTATTTTTACCAAAAAAATGTGTTGTTCTGACAAGAATAATGAAGTATGTTGTACCTATTTTCAATGTCGGGCGGTACTGTACCCTTTCACTGTTCGACGTCCCTTCTTGAAAACGGGGATGACCTGTGCCCTTTTCCAATCCTTTGGAACTCTACGCTCTTCTAGAGACCTACGGTACACCGCTGCAAGAAGGGGGGCAAGTTCCTTCGCGTACTCTGTGTAAAATCGAACTGGTATCCCACCAGGTCCAGCGGCCTTTCCTCTTTTGAGCGATTTTAATTGTTTCTCTATCCCTCTGTCGTCTATTTCGATATCTACCATTTTGTCATCTGTGCGACAACCTAGAGAAGGAACTACAGTGCAGTCTTCCTCTGTGAAACAACTTTGGAAAAAGACATTTAGTATTTCGGCCTTTAGTCTGTCATCCTCTGTTTCAGTACCATTTTGGTCACAGAGTGTCTGGACATTTTGTTTTGATCCACCTACCGCTTTGACATAAGACCAAAATTTCTTAGGATTTTCTGCCAAGTCAGTACATAGAACTTTACTTTCGAATTCATTGAACGCCTCTCGCATAGCCCTCCTCACACTACATTTCGCTTCGCATAATTTGTTTGTCTTCAAGGCTTTGGCTATGTTTATGTTTGCTGTGAAGTTCCCTTTGCTTCCGCAGCAGTTTTCTAACTCGGTTGTTGTACCACGGTGGCTCTTTTCCATCTCTTACGATCTTGCTTGGCACATACTCATCTAACGCATATTGTACGATGGTTTTGAACTTTGTCCACTGATCCTCAACACTATCTGTACTTGAGACAAAACTTTTGTGTTGAGCCGTCAGGTACTCTGAAATCTGCTTTTTGTCACTTTTGCTAAAAAGAAAAATCTTCCTAACCTTTTTAATATTTCTATTTACGGCTGAAATCATCGATGCCGTAACCGCTTTATGATCGATGATTCCCTGTTCTGCGTTAACTATTTCAAATAGTTCGGGTCTGTTTGTCACTAGAAGGTCTAATATGTTATCGCCACGAGTCGGATCTCTGTTTAACTGCTCAAGGTAGTTTTCAGATAAAGCACTTAAAAAAATTTCGGTGGATTCTTTGTCCCTGCCACCCGTTATGAACGTTTGAGTCTCCCAGTCTATATCCGGCAAATTAAAATCTCCACCCAGAACTATAACATGGTGGGGAAATCTACTCGATATATTTTCCAAATTTTCCTTCAGGTGCTCAGCCACAACAGCTGCTGAGCCAGGGGGCCTATAGAGACATCCAATTACCATGTCTGAGCCTGCCTTAACCGTGACCTTCACCCAAATCATTTCACATTTCGGATCTCCGTCAATTTCCTTCGATACTATTGCACTTATTATCGCTATAAACACGCCTCCCCGTTCACTGTCCAGCCTGTCTCTGCGGTATACATTCCAATCTGAGTTTAGGATTTCATTACTGTTTACGTCTGGTTTCAGCCAACTTTCTGTCCCTAGTACTATTTGGGCGTTGTGACCGTTTATTAATGTGAGCAGTTCTGGGACCTTTCTATAAACGCTCCTGCAGTTTACTATTAGCACATTAATATTGTTATTCTCTGTTGAATTTTGCCTACTCCTACCTTGCCGCGTCTCAGGAGGCGTCTTGTCGGGCCTAGGGAGGGAATTCTCTTACCTAAAAAACCCCCATGTGCACTCCACACGTACTCCGCTACTCTTGTAGCCGCTTCCGGCGTGTAGTGCACGCCCGACCTATTCAGGGGGACCCTACATTTCTACACCCGATAGCGGAGGTCGAGAAATTTGCACCCCAGATCTCCGCAGAATCGTCTGAGCCTCTGGTTTAAGCCTTCCACTCGGCTCCAAACCAGAGGACCGCGATCGGTTCTGGGAACGATACTGCAAATAGTTAGCTCTGATTCCACCCCGCGAGTGAGGTTTTCCGCCTTCACCAATTCCGCCAACCGCCTGTACGAACTGAGGATGACCTCTGAACCCAGACGGCAGGAGTCATTGGTGTCGACATGAGCAACAATTTGCAGTCGGGTGCACCCAGTGCTCTCTATCGCCGCCGGTAGGGCCTCCTCCACATCTCGGATGAGACCCCCCCAGCAAGCAGACAGAGTGAACACTGGCCTTCTTCCCCGAACTTTCCGCTATTTCCCTAAGGGGCTCCATCACCCGCCTAACGTTGAAGCTCCCAATGACTAATAAACCCCTCCCCCCGCGTGCCTGCTCGGACCTTGCTGAAGGAGCAGCCACATGTCCACTCACAGGCAGAGCGGGCGATGCCACACGGCCAGCCTCCACATTTACCCTCCGCCTCGTGCGCCGCGAACGCCGCTGAACCCGCCACTCCCCTTGGGGAGAGGGTGGCCCAACCGCGCCCCGTACCCGCGAACATGTCTCGACAGCAGGGACAGTGGGTGAAGCATGTAACACCTGGGGTGTGCCTTGTGACGCACCAGAGTCCCCACTGCCGCTACACTCCGAGGCAGCAGCCTGAAGACGGCTGACCGCGGCCATCAACACGCTCAGCTGTTCGCGAACAGTGGCCAGCTCCTCCTGCGTCCGTATACAGCAGTCACACATCCTATACATCCTAAGGAATCAATTTACTGAAGATAGTTAATCAACTTTTAACTAGACTGCCAATTCACTAAAGGCGGCTGACTGTTGACTAAACTGTGATTGCGAGCCACTTCTTGTAGAAAACAAAGAAAATAGCACTACCTGTCTCTGGACTGTATTCAAAACAAACAGTAGCACTACTGGCACTATGGTTGACTAAAGGGACTCTCTCTGACTGTATTCAAAACAAACACGAAATCTATGGAACACTGTTAATAGCAATCGACAATTAAAGCTTCCTAAAAGCAAAAACACAGGGAAGAAGAAGTGACAAGTAAGAAAGATACAGTTAATACTTAAATTAAGGTAGCTCGCTGCACAGCAGACGTGAAGCGGACAGCAGTTACGGCGACACTGACACTACTGGCACTATGGCACATATGAGGATCTGAGGAAGATCGAAATCGGTCATCTAAAAATAAAGAACTTGAACGCGATCACGACTGTGTTCATTAAATTACCACATTCTGTTGATTGGGTAACAATACGAGCCCCTAACTACCAATTCATCCTGTAAAAACTGCACATCAATAGCACGTTACATTTCCGCAGTATGTGCTGTGCAAGTCGTATGTGATTCACGCTGTTTGTTTCTCGTTTCATCCAAGTTTCTGCTCCTGACACCACGTGAGAATTACTGCGGCTAACAAGTAATTGTAGTGATGCCTGTGGGCTGAGGATGACACGGCACTTGGTCGGTAATGTTGGGCCTTCATGACCCGTTCGGGCGGAGTTTAGTTTAGTAACAAGTAATTGTGGTACCTTGCAGCGGGTGATGTACGTATTAGGAATTCTTGACTGGTTGCGTCAGTGTTTCGATCTCCCAAAATAACAGATTAGATTTCACTTAACAAAGCGTAGAGTTTTTAAAAATTATTGAAAAAGAATGTTACTTTACAGACAAAGCAGGTCACTGAATTTATTTCCCGTAATGTAGTATCGCCATAGGGTCTGTATTGCATCGCCAGTTTATTTGAGCATATCCCTTCGGGTCACGTGGTCTATGGTGAGAAGCTTTGTAATTACCTCTATGTAATTAACTCGCCAAATGTACCACTTTTAATTATCGACCTTCTTATTACTTTATACACAAACAAATATAAAATTATTGGAGACTGCTATTATTAATTTTGTGCGCCCTAAATTTACGCTGCCACGTTGACTGCTCGATTTACTTTTAATGTAATTCGCATAAGTTTCGGACGCTTGATATCCATCGTGTTTTTTACTGTTTTGAGTCTGTACTTGGTCACTACGGTGCTGTGAATCTGGACGCTGTGACTCATCTGAGAGAATCTTTATGGGATATCCAATAAGATCTTCACAAGAATTCAGTGTGGTGTAAAAAGCGACAACTTGTTTTAAATGAACAAAAATGTGAAACCGTGCAGTTCACAAAACACAGGAAAGTAGTTTCCTGTGGCTACAATATCAGAGAGTCACAAATGGAATCAGACAAGTTACACAAATTCCTGGGTGTAACAATTTTTGTGGATAAGAAATGGAATAATAAGATAGGCTCAATTGTAGTTGAAGCATGTGGCAGCCTTCGGTTCAATGGCACGATACTGGGAAAATCCAGTTATTCTACAAAGGCAATTCCTTAAGAAAACACTTGTGCATCTCATCTTAGAGTACTGCTCAGTTGTGTGGAACCCATACCAAACAGAACTAACACAGGTTAGTGAATGTAGAAAAGCGGTTCGGATGGTCACAGGATTGTTTGACTCACGGGGCAATATGGACAATATCACAGAAATGCTAAAAACCTAAATTGTTTGATGCTTGAAGGTAGACGACAGCACTTACAGGAAGTCTACTTACAAAGCTTCACTAATGAGTCGTATGTATACCTCTGCGTCCTATGTGATGTCCTGGAAAGACCGTGAAGATAAGATTCACCTAATCACAACAGGCACACAAATATTTAAACAGTCATACTTTCCGTACTCCGTTGTAATTGGAACTGGAGGCAATCCTAACACGTCTCACAATTCTGAGTACGCTCTGCGACACGTTTCACAGCGGTTTTAAGAGAGTGCGTTTAGAAATACACGGTCCAAGCACATTAATGTGACCATCACCTATATTCTAAGTACAATAACCACGCAAAGACGGCAGATGGCGACACTAGTAGTGGAGGATATACACTACTGGCCATTAAAATTGCTACACCACGAAGATGCCGTGCTACAGACGCGAAATTTAACCAACAGGAAGAAGATGCGGTGATATGCAAATGATTAGCTTTCCAGAGCATTCACACAAAGTGGGCGCCGGTGGTGACACCTACAACTTGCTGCCATGAGGAAAGTTTCCAACCGATTTCTCATACACAAACAGCAGTTGACCGGCGTTGCCTGGTGAAAAGTTGTTGTGATGCCTCGTGTAAGGAGGAGAAATGCGTGCCATCACGTTTCCGACTTTGATAAAGGTCGGTTTGTAGCCTGTCGCGATTGCGGTTTATCGTAACGCGACATTGCTGCTCGTGTTGGTCGAGATCCATTGATTGTTAGCAGAATATGGAATCGGTGGGTTCAGGACGGTAATACGGAACGCCGTGCTGGATCCCAACGGCCTCGCATCACTAGAAGTCGAGATGACAGGCATCTTATCCGCATGGCTGTAACGGATGGTGCAGCCACGTCTCGATCCCTGAGTTAACAGATGGGGACGTTTGCAAGACAACAACCATCTGCACGAACAGTTCGACGGCGTTTGCAGCAGCACGGACTATCAGCTCGGAGACCATGGCTGCGGTTACGCCTGACGCTGCATCACAGACAGGAGCGCCTACGATGGTGTACTCAACTACGAACCTGGATGCACGAATGGCAAAACGTCATGTTTTCGGGTGAATCCAGATTCTGTTTAAAGAATCACGATGGTCGCATCCGTGTTTGACGACATCGCGGTGAACGCACACTGGAAGCGTGTATTCGTCATCGCCATACGGGGTATCACCCGACGTCATTGTATGGGGTGCCATTGGTTATACGTCTCGGTTACCTCTTGGTCGCATTGACGGCACTTTGAACAGTGGACGTTACATTTCAGATGTGTTACGACCCGTGGGTCTACCCTTCATTTTATCCCTGCGAAACCCTACATTTCAGCAGGGTAATGCACAACTGCATGTTGCAGGTCCTGTACGGGCCTTTCTGGATACAGAAAGTGTTCTACTGCTGCCCTGGCCAGCACAATCTCCAGATCTCTCACCAACTGAAAACGTCTGGTCAATGGTGGCCGAGCAACTGGCTGGCCACAATACGCCAGTCACTACTCTTGATTAACTGTGGTATCACGTTGGAGCAGTGTGGGCAGGTGTACCTGTACACGCCATCCAAGCTCTGTTTGACTCAATGCGCAGGCGTATCAAGGCGTTATTACGGCCAGAGATGGTTGTCCTGGGCACTGATTTCTCAGGATCTATGCACCCAAATTTCGTGAAAATGTAATCACATGTCAGTTCTAGTCCAATGAATACCCGTTTATCATCTACATTTCTTCTTGGTGTAGCAATTTTAATGGCCAGTAGTGTGTGTGTGTGTGTGGGGGGGGGGGGGAGGATACTCGTCAAAGCGGGGGGGGGGGGTGTGGGGGGAAGGATACGCGTCAAATAGTGCAAAGTGCAGACGTTGTCATAATTCAGAAATGGACTGACTTATCTGACGTCCAAAAGGTCATGACCACCGGCTTCCGGGCCAAGGGTGGAAGTATTTCACAAACGGCTAAGTTGGTAATCAGTTCTCGTGCCGCCGTAGTTAAAGTATACAGTACGTGGAACCGGCGCCGAGGCCACTGTGGTGCACCACGGGCTACAGATGACGGCTGCGAAGATCAACGACCGTTTAGCGAACGTTGCTGCGTATGGGCTCCGCAGCAGACGCTTGGTTCATGCTCCCATGCTGACGACGAAGGCTGGAATTTGCACGCCAGTACTGCAACTAGACGTTTAATAAGTGGCGACAGGTGGTGTTTTCAGGTGACTCACTTCTTATGCTCCATCGGACAGATGGCCATTGGCCTGAATGCCGTGAAACATCTGAAAGCAATCACCGTGCAACCATAATCGGAAGGATCCAGGCTGTAGGCATTCCCTGGAAGATCTCGTCATCCTGGAAGGTACAATGGATCGGAACAAACAGGCATCTATCGTTCGGAACCACGTTCACCGCTATATGCAATTTGTTTTCCTCTGCACTGTGGTATTACTAGCAGTATACGAGCAGGATAATGCAATGTGTCACTCAGCTCGCAGAGTACGTGCATGGTTCGAAGAGCACCAGGATGAGTTTAGCGTACTGTCCAGATCACCAGACTCCCCAGATTTAAACGAAGTAGTCTGTGCGACCACTTCGTTTGGTCTTTTCGCGCCATGGATAATCAACTGAGAAATCTAGTGCAACTCTCCACGGCACTGGCATACCTCCACATCCTTGTCAGTACCTTCGGAAACCTCAGCAACTCTTTCCCTATACGTATCGCAGCTGTCCGCGCTGCAAAAGGTGGTTATGCAGGCTTTTGACAGATGGTCCCATTAATGTGACTGGACAATGTAGATGTAGGCATGTCGACATACAGATGGACGAAACTTCTTCCATTCATTAGAATGTTTCAGATGTATATCTGAATGTATACACGGTGATCCACAGTTCTTATTAGAGACTTCTAAGGGGATTTAGTAGATAACATTTAGACAAGGAGTACATGTCCGGAAATGGATGCAAAATAAGTGTGAAGACCTGTGTATTCTACAGGAGCTAATGGCACGGGAAAAGTTAGAGCAGTCGTCGATGGGTTTTCTTCTACGTGAAGAAGGAGGTTCTCTTCAAATTCGAGAGAGCGATGCAATCATGCAGCAGCACAGATAACTCTCCTAGCTGCGAACGTACGGTACGTGTTTCTCGCAGCCATTGTTGCAGTAAGATGAAAATCGTATATGATGTAATTACAGCAGCAACTGACCGTAGTGCCCTCTTCTCAGTTTGTGTGTGTATACCGTGAAGTGGGAGATTTGGAAGTGATCCGACCTTCAAGATTATTTTATATGCAAACGGTACATTGTCGGACATGGGTTCCTTATCGCATCTCTATATGCTAAGTCTCTTCTACAACACCTAGGATTCTCTAGCAGTCTTGTTGAGTCCATCCTACGTCGAGTTGCTGTTCTCCGCCATGTAAAAACTCGTTCGACACGATATGAGGTATTCCATTACTTTTGTCACCTCACTGTACGTATTATCCTTTGCCATTATTCCTGTAGGTAGTGAAACTAAAATACAGTTGCAGAGTAACGATATTTCCCTTCTATAGTTCAGACACTAGTAGTGTTTAATTAAATATTCGTCTACGGAACAGAAGAGCGTTTTATATTTAGTGACATGCTTTGATACCTGTTGCACGTGCTTTGTTAGGCAAAAGACCAAAAATCTTTGCAACTGCCGATTGCATTCGTTTCTGACCCTCTGATAGCTGTAGTAATGAGATCCACCTCACCTTCGCACAGGTAGCAGCAGTGTCTACGGCTGAGCGATTTGTCTGGCGCAGCGGTAATAAATACACTACTGGCCATTAAAATTGCTACACCAAGAAGAAATGCAGATGATAAACGTGTATTCATTGGACAAATATATTATACTAGAACTGGCATGTCATTATATTTTCATGCAATTTTGGTGCATAGATCCTGAGAAATCAGTACCCAGAACAACCACCTCTGGCCGTAGTAACGGCCTTGATACGCCTGGGTATTGAGTCAGAGCTTGGATGGCGTGTACAGGTACAGCTGCCCATGCACCTTCAACACGATACCACAGTTAATCAAGAGTAGTGACTGGCGTACTGTGACGAGCCAGTTGTTCGGCCACCATTGACCAGACGTTTTCAGTTGGTGAGAGATCTGTAGAATGTGCTGGCAAGGGCAGCAGTCGCATCAAAATCTCTACAGTAGTTCCTGAGATTAACCTTCGCATACAGACAGAAAAATGCTGCTAGTGACTTAAACCCTGGTCTGGCTTCGCTGCTCTCTGAAGTTGCAGCGCCTCTAGTAAGATTTCTATGTAATTTCTGCTATTCAAATAAGGTTATGTGAGCCTTACATTTTCATTGGATGGGCCATATTTCATATTTGTACGCTAAACATTTTTCGAACAGTGTTCTTCGATAGTAGGTATGTTACGCCACAGAGGTTCTGAGTGTAAGCACGGTGATCTTTGGTTGTCAGTAGTACGGTCGCTGCAGTAGGCATTTCTAAGAGCAGCTAGTGAGAGAGCTGCGTGTCAGCTATGCTACTCAGCAGATGGAAATACACTCCTGGAAATTGAAATAAGAACACCGTGAATTCATTGTCCCAGGAAGGGGAAACTTTATTGACACATTCCTGGGGTCAGATACATCACATGATCACACTGACAGAACCACAGGCACATAGACACAGGCAACAGAGCATGCACAATGTCGGCACTAGTACAGTGTATATCCACCTTTCGCAGCAATGCAGGCTGCTATTCTCCCATGGAGACGATCGTAGAGATGCTGGATGTAGTCCTGTGGAACGGCTTGCCATGCCATTTCCACCTGGCGCCTCAGTTGGACCAGCGTTCGTGCTGGACGTGCAGACCGCGTGAGACGACGCTTCATCCAGTCCCAAACATGCTCAATGGGGGACAGATCCGGAGATCTTGCTGGCCAGGGTAGTTGACTTACACCTTCTAGAGCACGTTGGGTGGCACGGGATACATGCGGACGTGCATTGTCCTGTTGGAACAGCAGGTTCCCTTGCCGGTCTAGGAATGGTAGAACGATGGGTTCGATGACGGTTTGGATGTACCGTGCACTATTCAGTGTCCCGTCGACGATCACCAGTGGTGTACGGCCAGTGTAGGAGATCGCTCCCCACACCATGATGCCGGGTGTTGGCCCTGTGTGCCTCGGTCGTATGCAGTCCTGATTGTGGCGCTCACCTGCACGGCGCCAAACACGCATACGACCATCATTGGCACCAAGGCAGAAGCGACTCTCATCGCTGAAGACGACACGTCTCCATTCGTCCCTCCATTCACGCCTGTCGCGACACCACTGGAGGCGGGCTGCACGATGTTGGGGCGTGAGCGGAAGACGGCCTAACGGTGTGCGGGACCGTAGCCCAGCTTCATGGAGACGGTTGCGAATGGTCCTCGCCAATACCCCAGGAGCAACAGTGTCCCTAATTTGCTGGGAAGTGGCGGTGCGGTCCCCTACGGCACTGCGTAGGATCCTACGGTCTTGGCGTGCATCCGTGCGTCGCTGCGGTCCGGTCCCAGGTCGACGGGCACGTGCACCTTCCGCCGACCACTGGCGACAACATCGATGTACTGTGGAGACCTCACGCCCCACGTGTTGAGCAATTCGGCGGTACGTCCACCCGGCCTCCCGCATGCCCACTATACGCTCTCGCTCAAAGTCCGTCAACTGCACATACGGTTCACGTCCACGCTGTCGCGGCATGCTACCAGTGTTAAAGACTGCGATGGAGCTCCGTATGCCACGGCAAACTGGCTGACACTGACGGCGGCGGTGCACAAATGCTGCGCAGCTAGCGCCATTCGACGGCCAACACCGCGGTTCCTGGTGTGTCCGCTGTGCCGTGCGTGTGATCATTGCTTGTACAGCCCTCTCGCAGTGTCCGGAGCAAGTATGGTGGGTCTGACACACCGGTGTCAATGTGTTCTTTTTTCCATTTCCAGGAGTGTAGCTTGTAGAGCGCAGATATAAAGATACAGAGAAGAATGCATTGTGAATTATGACCAGCTAAAGAGTAATTGGACGAGTGAATATTAAGAGGTAATGTTGTTGCTGCGCTGCTTGCTTTCGCTTAGTTATGACGCGTTTCAATAATCTAAGATTTTAATTGAATTTTTCTTCATTGGTTTGGGTTACTTAGTTGATTGTTCAGATAAGAGTAAGTAACATTATCAGTTCTCATGGCTTGCACTCAGAGGTTATAGATTTTACCACTCCTTTGCCATTTTCAGTATGTAATTTCGTGGCAAAGAAATGTTTGTTATAAAAGATAGTTTTTGAAATTTTGACTGTAATAGCCAGACAATGAGTTTCAATTTTTCAATACAGTTTGTTTACAGGTCAACTATTTACAGTCATTTAGCAAGTTCAAATCCTAATTCTCACAGTGCAGCATTATTATCGCGCTTGTATTATTCAGTGCTTAGAAATTTGTTCAGTCAGTTTTGTGTACGCAGATTTACAGGGCACTTTTGTAGACACATTTTGGTTGGTCACTTTCCAAAATTCGACTTGTAACGTATGCAGCATTTTTATTCTGATAGCATGTCTGATGTAACTGCAAGTCACGCAGTGTGACGTCACGCATGGTAACATTGATCACTGTTATACACAATATGTAGTTTCACAGAACAGCTAATTTGCTTTACAGTTTTGGTTTTCTAATTATTTTGGTAAAGTTAGTCAAAATTACAATTATACAGTTTCAATTCTGGCGAATCGTTTATCAGATAGAATTTCTACTAGACCACTTGCATTGTTCATGCTTACAACGCAGACATACATGAATATAGAGAATAGCAGTTCATTTTACTCCAGTTTCAGTTCACAAGACTAAAAGTAGAAAGGTTTCACTGTTTACTGCTTTTACTGCCAGGCACCTCCTCCGCTGTAGCTGACCAGTTTGATCTCCCATTACTGCTACGAGACGTCACTCCAAACACCAGTTACATATGGAACAGGTAACAATACGAGTCCATACAATGCACACTCATCATTACAATGATTAAAAATTATTTAAAAACTACTTTCCTCGTATCAGATTGTCTATTAGTAAAATCCATAGCAAAACCCTTACAATAGTTAGTGAGATTAGCCTTCACAAACAGACAAGTAAAACGTGATGGAAGGCTAAAATTTTAGTGATATGTGTGGGTAAGGGCGTTCCATTTTTTATTCTAGTGTTGTAAGTGTTTGAAATACTATTCTTCTGAGTTTAAGGTGGATTATGTATGAGGAGTTTCAGTAGCGAATACGAGTATACAGGGTGATTCCGCTTTGATGTTACAAACTTCCAAGGATGATGAAGAAGGGTAAGCATAGCAATTTTAAGTAACGGACCCTTGTCCGGGAACGATCGTGTTGTAAAAGAAAATACACTACGTGATCAAAAGTATCCGGACACCTGGCTGAAAATGACTTAAAGTTCGTGGCGCCCTCCATCGATAATGCTGGAATTCACTATGGTGTTGGCCCACCCTTAGCCTTGATGACGGCTTCCACTCTCGCAGTCATACGTTGAATCAGGTGTGGAAGGTTTCTTGGGGGATGGCAGCCCATTCTTCACGGAGTGCTGCACTGAGGAGAGGTGAGGCCTGGTACGAAGTCGGCGTTCCAAAGGTGTTTTATAGAATTCATGTCAGGACCCTGTGCAGGCTAATCCATTACAGGAATGTTATTGTCGTGTTACCACTCCGCCATAGGTGTTTGATTGTGTTGAAAGATGCAGTCGCCATCCCTGAATTGTTCTTCAACAGTGGGAAGAAGGAAGGTGCTTAAAGCATCAATGTAGGCCTGTTCAGTGATAGTGCTATGCAAAACAACAAGGGGTGCAAGCTCCCTCCATGAAAAACGCGACCACACCATAACACCACCGCCTCCGAATTTTACTGTAGGCACTACACACGCTGGCAGATGACCTTCGCCTGGCATTCAAAACAAAATGGTTCAAATGGCTCTGAGCACTATGCGACTTAACTTCTGAGGTCATCAGTCGCCTAGAACTTAGAGCTAATTAAACCTAACTAACCTAAGGACATCACACACATCCATGCCCGAGGCAGGATTCGAACCTGCGACCGTAGCGGCCTGGCATTCACCATACCCACACCTTGCCATCGGATCGCCACATTGTGTACCGTGATTCGTCACTCCACACAACGTTTTTCCACTGTTCAATCGTCCAATGTTTACGCTCTTTACACCAAATGAGGTGTCGTTTGGCATTTACCGGCGTGATGTGTGGCTTACGAGCAGCCACTCGAACTAGAAATTCAAGTTTTCTCACCTCCCGCCTACTGTCATAGTACTTGCAGTGGATTCTGAAACAGTTTGGAATTCTTCTGTGATGGTCTGGATAGATGTCTGCACATTACGACCCTCTTCAACTGTCGGCGGTCTCTTTCAAGTCAACAGACGAGGTCGGCCTGAACGCTTTTGTGCTGTACGTGTACCTTCACGTTTCCACTTCACTAACACATTGGTAACAGTGGACCTAGGGATGTTTAGGAGTCTGGAAATCTCGTATACAGATGTATGACACAAGTGACACCCAATCACCTGACCACGTTCGAAGTCCGTGAGTTCCGCCGAGCGCCCAATTCTGCTCTCTCACGATGTATAATGACTACGGAGGTCGCTGATATGGCAGCATAATGCACCTAATAAGGGGGTGTCCGGATACTTTTGATTACATAGTGTAGTTCTGTTACCTCTGACACTGGACTTCATCTAATAAAAGCTCTTTACTTTCCAAGTTTCGAGAGGTGGTAGTATGCACTAAACCAAGAAAAACAATGTCCAATAAACATGGGCTCTAAGAGCTACCTCCACGTGTTCATCTTTGCTACGGCCAAATACACCTCTTCTACTGTACAAGTGCTCGTAGCTCTTAAGGTATGCATTTTAGAGCCCATGTTTACTGACACTGTTTTTCTTGTTTTGGTCTGCTCCTTCCAAAGTACGGAAAGCAAAGAGCTTTCAATGGAAGATGTGCGCTGTTAGAGATAAGAAAACTATTTTCGTTTATAACTTTCGACTCGGTCGTTCCCGTATAAGGGCTCCACTGTGAAATTGCTATATTTACCCTTCTCCATCATCCCTGAAAGTCGGTAACATCATCATGGTCTCACCCTACATACAGGGTGAACCCTAAGCCCACCAAGAAAATTATGTTCAGGGACATACACTGCTGGCCACCGTAAATGCAACACCAAGAAAGACAAGAGGTAGCACAACAGGATTTATTTTGTAGATAACATGTTGACCAAGTATCAAATGATTACGTTTACATACGTCTGTGACATGTGGTTCCTGCCAGAATCAGTAGCCAGAGTAGCCGCCATTGTTGGAGATCACCGCTGCCACACGTCTCGGCATTGAGTCAAAGAGACATTGGATGTGTTCCTGGGGTACAGCAGCCCAAGCAGCTTCCACACGTTGCCAAAGATCATCTGGTGTGGCAGCTGGGGATGTAATCTGGGTCACTCGTTGAGCAACCATGGACCACATGTTTTCTATCGGCGAAAGATCCGGAGAGCGAGCCGGCCAGGGAAGCAATTCAATCTGGTTATTGACGAAGAACCTTTGGACAATGCGTGCCACGTGTGGTCGCGCATTATCCTGTTGAAATATGGCTGTGGCCGAGCCCTGAAGGTAAGGAAGGACAACTGGCTCCAGCACCTCGGATATGTAGCGCCGGCTATTTAAAGTACCGGCAATGCGTACTAGAGGCGTGCGAGAGTAATATCCAATACCGCCCCATACCATAATACCCGGTGCAAGACCAGTGTGGCGGTGCATAATGCAGCTGTCCAGCATCCTCTTTCCACGGTGTCTCCACACTCGAATCCGACCATCGTGGTGCTGCAGACAGAAGCGTGCCTCGTCAGTAAAGACAACGTCATTCCATTCTGCCGTCCACATCCGTCTGTCATCACACCATTGGCGACGGAGACGTCTGTGGTTCTGCGTCAATGGTAGACGAAGCAATGGACGTCTTGCGGACAGACCACTCTGCTGTAAACGGCGTCGAATGGTACGCGCAGACACTGGATGATGCGTTACAGACGCAATGTGCTGTGCTATGGTTCGGGATGTCACTGAGCGATCCGTCACTGCCATGCGCACAATTTGCCTATCAGCACGTGCAGTGGTGCACCGAGGTGAATGCGATCGACCACGTCGGTCCGTCGTACCCTCCTGCATCCAACGGTCACATATCCGCATTACAGTTGTTTGGTTTCGTCCAACACGACTAGCGATTTCTCTGTATGATAATCCACAATCTCGGTAAGCCACTATCCTTCCTCTGCCGAACTCGGATACTTGATCAAAAGATGTTCGCTGTTGTCTACGAGGCATAACTGATCGTCTTGTGAAACAACCACAAGGTAAACACACGTGCCGAACGTACACTCGTCGAAATCGCCAAGCCTTAAATGGCGCTATGAGGTGGCGCCACAGGCACGCGTGATGTGCGTCTGCGCTGAAATTCTAATCAGTTGCATATCTCATCGCTGCAAACCCATGGTATAAATTTCACTTGATTCGGATGCTTCCTTCAGGGTGTTGCATTTACGGTGGCCAGCAGTGTATTTCGAGTATTTTGATACAAGGAACCTGTGGTCTTCTGTGGCTCGTAAGGAGTAATTGCATTTCCTTCGATTTCTTACCCCCGTTTAGCCCACCCGGTTGGCCGTGCGGTCTAACGCACGGCTGTTCGGGCGGGAAGGAGCGCCGGTCCCCGGCACGAATCCGCCCGGCGGATTTGTGTCGAGGTCCGGTGAGCCGGCCAGCCTGTGGATGGTTTTTAGGCGGTTTTCCATCTGCGTCGTCAAATGCGGGCTGGTTCCCCTTATTCCTCCTCAGCTACATTATGTCGGCGATTGTTGCGCAAACAAGTTCTCCACCATTACTCTACACGCAAACATAGGGGTTACACTCGTCTGGGGGTCCACCTGGGGCCGAACCGCACAATAACCCTGGATTCGGTGTAGGGCGGCGGAGGGGTGAAGTGGACTGCGGCAGTCGTCGTGGAGTTGCGGACCGCTGCGGCGCGGACGGAATCTCTCCGTCGTTTCTAGGTCCCCGGTTAACTTAACATACCCCCATTTAACGTTGTGTCTACACTGAGGTGACAGAAGTCATGGGATAGCTATATGCACATATATAGGTGGCGGTAGTATCACATACACAAGGTATAAAACGGCAGTGCATTGACGGAGCTGTTATTTGTACTCAGATGATTCACGTGAAAATGTTTCCGGAGTGCTTATGGCAACAAGACAAGAAATAACTGACTTTGGACGCGGTATGGTAGTTGGAGCTACACACACGGGACATTATATTACGGAAATTGTTAAGGAATTCAATATCCCGATATCCTCAGTGTCGAGAGCGTGCCGAGAATATCAACTTTCATGCATTATCTCTCACGAAGGACAAAGCAGTGGCCGACGGCCTTCACTTAACGACCGAGAGCAGCTGCGTTTGCGTAGAGTTGTACTGCTGACAGACAAGCAACCTTGCGTGTAATAACCGCATAAATCAATGTGGGACTTTTTACGAACGTATCCACTAGGACAGTACGGCAAAATTTGGCGGTAATGGGCTATGGCAGCAGACGACCGACGCGAGTGCCTTTTCTAACAGCACGTCATCGCCTGCAGCGCCACTCCAGTGCTCGTGGCCATATCGGTTGGACCCTAGACGACTGGAAAATCGTGGCCTCGCCTGATGAAGCCCGATTTCAGTTGGTAAGAGCTGATGGTAGGGTTCGAGTGTGGCGCAGACCCCACGAAGCCATGGACCCAAGTTGTAATCAAGGCGCTATGTAAGCTGGTGCTGTCTCCATAATGGTGTTGTCTGTGTTCACATGGAATAAATTGAGTTCTCTGGATGTTTGCCTAGTTGGAGACGATTTGCAGCCGTTCATGAATGTCAGTTCCCAAGCAGCTATGGAATTTTTATGTATGACAATATATCATGTCACCGGGCCAAAGCTGTTCTTGATTGTTTTGAAGAACATTCTCGACAGTTCGAGCGAATGGTTTGGGCCTCCCAGATCGCCTGACATGAACCCGTCGAACATTTATGGGATATAGCCGAGAGGCCAGTTCGTGCTCTAAATCCTGCACTTGCAACCCTTACGCAGTTATGGACGGCTATAGAGACGGCATGGCTCATTATTTCTGCAGGGGACTTCCAACGGCTTGTTGAGACCATGCCACGTCGATTTGCTGCATTAAGGCCAGTAAACAGAGGTGCGGCATGATTTTAAGAGGTATCCCGTGACTTTTGTCATCCAAGTGTATGTTACGCTGAAAATATATGTGCGACAGTGCCAATGACGACGGTTGTGTGGAAACGAACTTGTTCCATTCAGTGACGTTACTTGTTGTCGACCAGAGTAGTCTCCACTCCACTATTCACCCTCAAGTTTACATTACGTAATGCACTGTTCTGTCTCGGTTTTGTTTTGCCGGCACTTTAGTTATACACTAACAGTGAAACATAGAAGTAAGCATAGTTGGGAATTCAGCCAGTAAGGGGGTGACAGAGAAAGTATTTATGAAAATTTTCATTATGAAAATATTTTTAAAGCTATATCTATGAAAATTTGGATTTGGCTTCTCGGTTAGAAATAAAAAAAATACTTATTTCACTCTTTTTGGAAATTCAGCCCCTATTGGGGTGAAAAACGAGAGTTCATAAATAGTAAAATGAAACTGGCAGAAGACGACCAGACAGTAAGAAATACAAGAGACATTTACAGAACAGTCAGGTTCTTCAAGAAAGGATACTATCCAAGAATTGACGTGATCAGAGTTCAAGAAGAACAGATAATCACAGATGAAATGAAAGATACGTAGGAATGGAAAAACTACTTCGGAAACCTCCTGAAAATTGATGTAAACACCATGAGTGCTACAACAGAAAATGAAGAAGAATCATATAGAGAGAACAGAGATACAGTACCATTGAGAGAGCATGAACTACCAAACATGGAAGAGGTAAGGGCGACCATAAAACTGCTGAAGAAGGGGAAGGCACCAAGAATAGACAGCACACCGGCAGAGATGCTGAAGGAGAAAAGAGTTACTCTACAAGCGAGACTATGCCACTTAGTCTGCTTAATTTGGAAGAAGGAAAGGATCCCAGAAGAATGGAAGGAGACTGTCTGTCATCTGCCCTATATTAAAGAAAGGAGACCCAATGAGATGTAGCAACTATAGAGGAATCACACTACTATGTATAGCTTATAAGATCTCGAGCATGTTGTTACTGAAGCGACTAACACCACATGTCGAGAAAGTACTGGGATTCCAACAAGCAGGTTTCAGAAAGGGATAGTCAGCCTTAGAACATTTACATACAACACGGCAAGTGCTAGCAAAGAGCTGGGAATTCCGCAGAAATGTAGACTGCCTTTTTGTGGACTTCCAAACAGCATATGATAGTGTGAATAGACAAGCAATATGGCAAGAACTTGAAAGGCTTCAAGTTCCCAGAAAACTCATAAAACGGACACAGATATTCACCCAGGAGACAACATGCATGGTGAAAGTAAATGGAAACATATCAAAGAAGTTCAAGGCGAGGACTGGAGTGCGTCAAGGAGACTGCATCTCCCATCTCCTGTTTAACCTGGTACTGGAGAGAGCCCTGAGAAAGGTAGCAAGCCTAGAGAAAGGAAGAAGGATCAACACCCTGGCCTATGCTGATGGTGTAGTTTTAATAGCAGAAAAAGAGCAAGACTTAGTTCAGATGACAAGAACATTAATGGAAGAGGTAATGAGAACAGGCCTGAAGCTGAATATGGATAAGACAAAATACCTCGTAGTTAGCAGAGAAAATGATGACAGACCCTGATGGTGCAGGACAAAGTCTTTGATAGGGCAAAAGACTTTAAATATCTTGGGGCTACACTCAATAAAAGGAACGAGACAGACCAGGAAATTACTGCACGAATACAAGCAGGAAGCAGGTCAAGGTTTGCTCTGGGAAAGCTGTTAAAGTCCCAGCTTCTATTGAGATCCTCAAAGACCAAGATCTACAAGACAATAATACAACCTATAGTCTTATATGGAGTAGAGACCTGGACCATCACGAAAGAAATTGAAAGAAAACTCTTGACATTTGAGAATACCGTCCTCAGACAGATTTTTGGGCCAGTGAAGGATGGAGATGAAAGGAGGAAAAGAAAGAACTGTGAATTGCAGGAGCTATGCAAGTCGATGGACGTCGTGGCAATGATCAAAGAAAGAAGACTGAAATGATATGGACACGTAATGCGTCGAGAAGGCCAGATCGTCAGGCAGCTAGTGGAGGAAGATATTAGAGACAAAAGACCACGGGGAAGACCACGACTCTGATGGATTGATCAGGTCAAAGAGGATATGAGTACGCTGGGGCTGTCTGAAGAAGAATACGTGGACCGAGGACGCTGGAGGAGGCTGATTGGTGAGGCCAAAGACCGACTGCGGTTTGTGTGGCCAACGCATAAGTATGGTGGTGAAATAGAGGATGAAACATTTTGTGGAAAAATTTCATTATGCAAGCATTTTTAAGCTAAATCTGTGACAATTTGTATTTGGCTTTTCTCTTAGAAATAAAAAAATTACAAATTTCACTGTTTTTTGAAATTCAACCACTAAGGGGATGACTTAGGACCATACTCATTCACTGACTCGTCATCACCCAGCCCTAACCGCTAAGGAAAGTAACTTGGAACTTGGAGAGGATATTGATCCTATAGTTAATGCAACGTTTAAGAAGCGATTGTTCGAAATTAAACCGATAAGGGGGTAAAATAGTGGGTAAAATTTTTTTGAAAGTAAATCATTATGAAATAAGTATTAAAGCATTTTTAAAGATACATCTATGAAAATTGGTATTGACTCCTCTCGTAGAAATTTTAAAAAATACGGTTTCACTGTTTTTGGAAATTCAGCCCCTAAGGGAGTGAAATAGGGAGTGAAACGTTTTGTGAAAATATGTCATTGTGAAAGCAGTTTTAAAGCTAAATCTTTGGGAATTGACATTAAAGCTAAATCTACAAAAAACTGTTATTTCAATTCTTGGTTAGGTATAAAGAAATATATGTTAGGGGATGAAATTTTTTATGGAAATAGCACCACAAGAACGCTAAAGGCTTGATTAACATAAACCTTCTACTCCAGCTACCACAATTGCTTTTTGGCCAGAAGCACGTTCGGAGTAGACTATGCTTCTATGGCCTTACTTAGCGTGAAAGGTTTAGAAGGTGGTGCAGTTTGGGAACAATATAAAAATTCAATTAAGGAAAAAAAAAACTTTGCGGACTTCACAGTCTATGCAAGCAAAACATCGGCGGCCAAGGTAGTCACTTAATAACGAAAAGTCTGCTGGTCCAGACAGCATACAAGTTAGGTTCCTTTCATAGTATGCTAATATAATAGCTCTTTACTTAACTATCATAAGCAACTGCTTTCTCCACTAAACACCCGCACGTAAAGACTGGAAAGATCCACTGATCACACCGATACTCAGGAGAGGAAGTAGAAGTAACCTGATGAATAAAAGGATGTCAGTATGCAGTAGGACTCTGGAAGATACACTTTGTTCGAACTCTATAAATTACCTCAAACAAGACACACAGTCAGCACAGATACAGAAAATATCGTTCTTGTGAAAGACTCTGACACATGTGACACTGGTTCCGATTTATCTTCCTACCACATTGCGCACGGACACTCTGTGAGTGTTTTAGGAATTTAGTGTTGAACCTATGGCCTACAAGGTAGGAAGATACAATCTCAGACATCCAGAGTTCAGAAGAGTGCAGCAGTACGACGGTGATGTAATCAGACAATGATCTCAATGTCGTTTCCACTACACTCCCTGTAAAGGAAACGTTATCGCTGACAGAAATTAAAGTACGGACTCAGGCATAACTACATGTCAGCAAAAACGAAAATTTTATATTTTCTTTATTAAGGTTTATATTTACTCTAAGTATTACTCCATGATATAGCAATGTTAGCAAAATTACGTACTGGATGGTAAAATATTCATACTGGGTTTTTACAACTGTCAAGTGGAATTCCTAACTATTATAAGGTTCTTTAATGGTAAGATGGTTGATGATCATGTCTGGGAGTCGCTAAAAATACAAACAAATTAAATACAATTAGGACCATAGATATAAATTACGCAAAAATGCACAATGAAAATACTCAAAATTGAATGTGGGTCGCTAAAGAGCCATCATAAAGAAGTACACAAAACAATTCATAACTCTACAGTCCTGATCAATCCTTTTCGTTAATTTGGAGACCTCGCGTTTCTGCTTCAATTAGGCCCGACAATCGTGAATATGTGTAACTGTAGGTCATGGTTGAATGTACAAAAAATAGGAGAGACTGAGATGACCACAGTACTGTCAATCGAATATCACTTGCTGGCGTGGCGCGAGACGCCTCTGTTTACCTTGCATCGGCGGTGGCGGTGGCAACTGTCGTCGCGAGCTGTGACCCTGAGAACCTATTCAAATCTCTCTCGACAGTTAAACACCAGTCAAATACATTTCCTACATCTTCGGTGAAGCCGAGACTCCTAGTTATTTCATAGCTAACTCAACTGGCATGGTACACGCTATTTGGCGGAAACAGCGCGTATGTCGTTGCCCTCAAATCGCTCACAAGCGTTAACTCTCAGTGCTCGGTGCAATTCTACATACTAAGAGACTTCGCTGTTTAACTCCTTACGAGTTAAGATGAGCCTGTGAACAAGTATTCACATAATGACCCTCGTAATCGTCTCAGCGCAGCGAGAGTAGCCTTGCTTAAACACTCGACGATTTCCTGCAAGAGAGGAGCCATTTACTTTGTCTGAAATTTGCTTAATGCAAAGCTGGTGGCCACGCGTTTTTCTTTCTGGGCAATCAGGGCGTTCATACTTTTTCATAACTCCACTCACTAGTGTTTTTGTAGCCTATCACAGGAGTCGTTTCTGTCGTAGGACAGAGTTTAGCTTCTGCTACGTAATACTGAGATAAACAGCTTTTTCTTTCATGTGAGTTTTAATGCAGGTGGCTACAATCAGTCACCAATGTTTTGAGTTGGGTTTCTCTGGCGTTTTGTCCGGGACCTCCCACCGTGTTCCTGTAGAAAGGCTTTCCGAAGGGTCGTCGTTAAAAGCAGGGCAAGGGCTGCTTTTGCCAGCAGCCTACACAGTGGTGGCAGCATCTCACTGTATCTGCTAGGGAACCCTTAGTGAGAGTTTTTTGACCATGAGGGTCGGTATGCCGTCGTAAGATTCTCCTTTTCCTCAGAACTGCGTCTCGTAGCTTGGGTTGGGGAAATTACATCCGTACAATTACTAGTGTGAGTGTCAGTGGTTAATAGCCACAAACCGCTGGCTTATTTATTACATCTGCATATTAATAAAATTCGTTCAGTTTCACGTAACTATATCATGTGACATATTGAGTTAACTGGAATTGTTGCAGGAATTCAATATAAGGTGTGTTATTTGTTTGACACCTTACAAGACAACTGGCTATGTATTCATATATTCACATGAAGTAATAAAAAACGTGTAACCTATGTCCCTTCGCCCATGAGTCATGGACCTTGCCGTTGGTGGGGAGGCTTGCGTGCCCCAGCGATACAGATAGCCGTATCGTAGGTGTAACAACAACGGAGGGGTGTCTGTTGAGAGGCCAGACAAACGTGTGGTTCCTGAAGAGGGGCAGCAGCCTTTTCAGTAGTTGCAGGGGCAACAGTCTGGATGATTGACTGATCTGGCCTTGTAACACTAACCAAAACGGCCTTCCTGTGCTGGTACTGCGACCGGCTGAAAGCAAGGAGAAACTACAGCCGTAATTTTTCCCGAGGGCATGCAGCATTACTGTATGGTTAAATGATGATGCCGTCCTCTTGGGTAAAATATTCTGGAGGTAAAATAGTCCCCCATTCGGGTCTCTGGGCGGGGACTACTCAGGAGGACGTTGTCATCAGGATAAAGTAAACTGGCGTTCTATGGGTCGGAGCACGGAATGTCAGATCCCTTAATCGGGCTGGTGGGTAAGAAAATTTAAAAAGAGAAATGGATAGGTTAAAGTTAGATATAGTGGGAATTAGTGAAGTTCGGTGGCAGGAGAAACAAGACATCTGGTCAGATGAATACAGGGTTATAAATACATAATCAAATAGGGGTAATGCAGGAGTAGGTTTAATAATGAATAAAAACGTAGGAGTGCGGGTAAGCTACTACAAACAGCATAGTGAACGCATTATTGTGGCCAAGATAGATACGAAGCCCACGCCTACCACAGTAGTACAAGTTTATATGTCAAGTAGCTCCGCAGATGACGAAGAGAATGAGGAAATGTGTGATGAGATAACAGAAATTATTCAGATAGTGAAGGGAGACGAAAATTTAATAGTCATGGGTGACTGGAATTCGATAGTAGGAAAAGGAAGAGAAGGAAACGTAGTAGGTGAATATGGAATTGGGGTAAGGAATGAAAGAGGGAGCCGCCTGGTAGAATTTTGCACAGAGCATAACTTGATCATAGCTAACGGTTCAAGAATCATGAAAGAAGGTTGTATACATGGAAGAGGCCTGGAGATACTGGAAGGTTTCAGATAAATTATATAATGGTAAGACAGAGATTTAGGAACCAGGTTTTAAATTGTAAGACATTTCCAGGGCCACATGTGGACTCTGACCACAATCTCTTGGTTATGAACTGTAGATTAAAACTGAAGAAACTGCAAAAAGCTGCGAATTTAAGGAGATGAGACCTGGATAAACTGACAGAAACAAAGGTTATAGAGAGTTTCAGGAAGGGCATTAGGGAACGATTGATAAGAATGGGGGAAAGAAATACAGTAGAAGCCCAATAGTGAAGGCAGTAGAGGATGAAGTAGGTAAAACGACGAGGGCTAATAGAAATCCTTGGGTAACAGAAGAGATATTGCATTTAACTGATGAAAGGAGAAAATACAAAACAGCAGTAAACGAAGCAGACATAAAGAAAAACAAAAGTCTCAAAAATGAGATAGACAGGAAGTGCAAAATGGCTAAGCAGGGATGGCTAGATGAGAAATATAAGGATTTAGAAGCGTATATCAATAGGGGTGAGATAGATACTGCCTATAGGAAAATTAAAGAGACCTTTGGTGAAAAGAGAACTACTTGCATGAATATCAAGAGCTCAGATGGAAACCCAGTTCTAAGCAAAGAAGGGAAAGCGGAAAGGTGGAAGCAGTATATAGAGGGTCTATACAAGGGCGATGTTCTTGAGGACAATATTATGGAAATGGAAGAGGCTGTAGATGAAGATGATATGGGAGATATGATATTGCGTGAAGAGTTTGACAGAGCACTGAAAGACCTAAGTCGAAACAAGGCCCCGGGAGTAAACAACATTCCATTAGAACTACTGAGAGCCTTGGGAGAGCAAGAAGAATATAATAATTCCAATCCCAAAGAAAGCAGGTGTTGACAGATGTGAAAATTACCGAACTAATAATTTAATAAGCCACGGCTGCAAAATACTAACACGAGTTCGTTACAGACGAATGGAAAAACTGGTAGAAGCCGACCTAGGGGAAGATCAGTTTGGATTCCGTAGAAATGTTGGAACACGTGAGGCAATACTGACCCTACGACTTATCTTAGAAAATAGATTAAGGAAAGACAAACCTATGTTTCAAGCATTTGTAGACTTAGAGAAAGCTTTTGACAATGTTGACTGGAATACTCTCTTTCAAATTCTAAAGGTGGCAGGGGTAAAATACAGGGAACGAAAGGCTGTTTACAATTTGTACAGAAACCAAATGGTAGGTATAAGATTCGAGGGGCATGAAAGGGAAGCAATGGTTGGGAAGGGAGCGAGACAGGGTTGTAGGCTATCCCCGATGTTATTCAATCTGTATACTGAGCAAGCAGTAGAGAGAACAAAAGAAAAATTCGGAGTAGGAATTAAAATCCATGGAGAAGAAATAAAAACTTTGAGGTTCGCCGATGACATTGTAATTCTGTCAGAGACAGCAAAGAACTTGGAAGAGCAGCTGAACGGAATGGACAGTGTCTTGAAAGAAGAATGTAAGATGATCATCAAAAAAAGCAAAACGAGGATAATGGAATGTAGTCGAATGATATCAGATGATGCTGAGGGAATTAGATTAGGAAATGAGGCGCTTAAAGTAGTAAAAGAGTTTTGCTATTTGGGGAGCAAAATAACTGATGATGGGTGAAGTAAAGAGGATATAAAATGTAGACTGGCAATGGCAAGGAAAGCGTTTCTGAAGAAGAGAAATTTGTTAACATCGAGTTTAGATTTAAGTGTCAGGAAGTCTTTTCTGAAAGTATTTGTATGGAGTGTAGCCATGTATGGAAGTGAAACATGGACGATAAATAGTTTGGACAAGAAGAGAATAGAAGCTTTCGATATGTGGTGTTACAGAAGAATGCTGAAGATTAGATGGGTAGATCAAATAAATAATGAGGAGGTATTGATTAGAATTGGGGAGAAAAGAAATATGTGGCACAACTTGACTAGAAGAAGGTATCGATTGGTAGGACATACTCTGAGGCAACAAGGGATCACCAATTTAATACTAGAGGGAAACGTGGAAGGTTAAAATCGTAGAGGGAGACCAAGAGATGAATACACTAAACATATTCAGAAGGATGTAGGTTGCAGTAGGTACTGGGAGATGAAGAAGCTTGCACAGGATAGAGTAGCATGGAGAGCTGCATCAAACCAGTCCCTGGACAGAAGACCAGAACAACAACAATCCATCCAAATGTGTATCAGAGTATCATGTAAAAATCTGAAGTAAATTGGTCAAGTACTTTTCGATATTTGTGGTAACAAAATTAAACAATGGTGTGTGTTTATATAGTACAAGAGATCAGTTTCAGAATAGTCTTGAAACTATTTTCTGGAAAGGTTTGAGTGTATTTACAGTTGATAGTCCCTGTTATCCTCGATTTAATATTTCCTCGGCCGGCCGGAGTGGCCGTGCGGCAGGTTCGATTCCCGGCGGGGTCAGGGATTTTCTCTGCCTCGTGATGGCTGGGTGTTGTGTGATGTCCTTAGGTTAGTTAGGTTTAAGTAGTTCTAAGTTCTAGGGGACTGATGACCATACATGTTAAGTCCCATAGTGCTCAGAGCCATTTGAACCATTTTTTTGGCCGTGCGGTTCTAGGCGCTGCAGTCTGGAACCGAGCGACCGCTACGGTCACAGGTTCGAATCCTGCCTCGGGCATGGATGTGCGTGATGTCCTTAGGTTAGTTAGGTTTAATTAGTTCTAAGTTCTAGGCGACTGATGACCTTAGAAGTTAAGTCGCATAGTGCTCATCATTTAATATATCCTCAGTTGTCAGAAAATAAATTTTGAGTTATTTTCACATCGAACCATATCCTCATGCAACTGTAAAGAGTGGTGATTCGTGAAACATATTCATAGCAAACAGATCTCAAATTACAACATCAAACCAGACAACGAGAATGGAACAAATCCATCTAATTTTGTACACCACCTAATTTGTAAAATGTTTTATGCACCTTTTTCCACGGGGAAATGCCTCAACGCATTTGTACATGTGATTTATAACCATTCTTGCCTCGGGATTTATCTATTTTCAAAGTGTTTAACAATTGTAAGTCGAATCCAAAAGGGTCACACAATACGTGGCTGTAATGCGACCTTCCAGAGTGCCCATGGAGCCCATGCCCAAATCATCACCGAACTCCCGCCATGTTTCACTCTTTGGACGTGGATTCGACCAGATGCTGTAAACAGTGTGCAGCAAGACTCGTCCAACCAAATAACTTTCTTCCAATTGTCCACAGTCTAGGTTTTATGGCTTCGCCGTCAAGTTTTCCTGCTGTGGGCATTTGCTTTACTGATGAGTAGCTTTGTAATTTCAGCTCTCCCTGCAATTTCCTGCTTATGGAGCTCCCTTCGTGTTGTCTTAGCGACAAGAGGGTTCGCGATTTCGACATTCAGTTCTACAGTGACTTATTTTTCGTCACAATTCTCTTCCATGATCGTCTGTCATGATTACTCAGCACACACTTTAGTCTTTGTTGTGACTTAGCATATAGTGTTTCTCCACTTTTCCTGTATGTGGTATAAATCTGCGATATGGTTGGTGCCTCTTGAAACACCAAACACATCGGGTCCCTAGATTATGGAAGCTCCCACCATACGAGAACCAACAATTTGCCCACGTTAGAATTCACTTAGCTGCTACTTAACACACTCATGACAATGATTGACACTTGAAACGTTTTCAGGACCTTTAACACGTGCCGTTAGTGCTCCAGTACAGCAGCATAATGTGCAGAATTGGCTAGCATCTACAGTTATGTTCAAGCCTGCATTTCTCGCCATATTTCCATAAAATGTTGACATTATACTCTGTTAATCATATGGCCAGACATAGGCTACAGATATTGCAATATATATATATATATATATATATATATATATATATATATATATATATATATATATATATATGTGTGTGTGTGTGTGTGTGTGTGATTTCCATATATTCGTTTCCTCGACGATTCTGCGGAGAACCTCCTCATTGCTTACCTTATCAGTCTACCTATATTTCAACATTCTTCTGTAGCACCACATCTTCAATCCATTGATTCTCTCCTCTTCCAGTTTTCCCACAGTCAGGTCAGTGTTTCACTATCATACAATGGCGTGATCCAATTATACATTTATTCCTCAAATTAAGGCCGGTGTTTGATTCTAGTAAAGTTCTTTTGGCCCCGAATGCCGTTTTTGCCAGTGCTAGACTGCTTTTGATGTCCTCCTTGCTCCATCCGTCATGGTTTATTATACTGCCTAGGAAGCAAAATTCCTTAACTTCATCTACTTCATTATCAAAAATCCTGATATTAAGTTTCTCGTTGTTCTCATTTCTGATACTTCTCATTACTTTCATCTTTCTTCGATTTACTCTCAATCCGTATTCTATACTAATTGGACTTTTCATTCCATGCAGCAGATCCTGTGCTTCTTCACTTTCGCTGAGGATAGCGATGTAATCAATGATTAATATCATTGATATCCTTTCACCTTGAATTTTAATTCCAATCTTGAACCTTTCCCTCATTTCTGTCATTTCTTCTCCAATGTACAGGACGAGCAGTAGAGGCAAAAGACAACAAGTCTTGCAAGCTTGCTACTTTCTTTTTCATCTGGACTCTAATAAAAATGGCAAAGGTAATGTTAGTCAGAAGACAGGGAGGAGTTGTAATTTAAATAACAATTGATTGATTCATTATTAACACCACAAGACAAAAAACTGGTTAAAGAAACGTTACACAACATTTTTTTTAATTTGACAAATGCTTTCCCTACTATGAGGTCTGTGGTGGACAAAGTGATCAGCCGACACACGACACTAACCAGAACACTAATCGCTCTTCTGACTTCTTACAGATGAATCCAGGGTATGGCACAAAAAACTACGCCACCGTCAAGCATCTATACTCTACTATTCCAATAAGAAAAATATGGTTTGAAAGAACAGGGTGCTGAGAAACATATATTCGAGCCCTATGCCATAGCACCGAATACTTTGCCTTTCTACTGGTCAGGGCGGCACTCCACGATGCGTTCAGCAATTGAAGTCATGGACGGCAGCAATCTGTTATTAATGACGCGCGCCCGAAAAATGCAAGTACGGAGTCTCACTTTTGGCTAATTCAGAACGCAGATACTTCACTATGAGCCTTTGAAACCCCGGTGGATTCCAGTGTGCAGGTGGACCCATTTTCTGGTCTGCAAAACCAATTTGACTCCGTTCCACGACTGTGCGTGATGCAATATGTCAAACGTTTAGACGGCCGATTCAAGACAAATAAGTACACCCAAGCATCACTCATTGTGTGCATGATGCTAGAAGCAGTACCTCTGATGGTTCAGAAGGTCTCTGGCACAGGCTCTAAGTGGCACACTAACAAAGGACGCAAGTCTCACAGATTAGGTAGAGACCTGCAGTTTTTACTAGCTAAGCATCAGTACGAGGGTGTCTACTTCTGTTTCTCTCCGCTTTTCTTGCCAGCTCGGTAGCAAAGCACATTTACATCTTAGACTACTCCCACATTAGCACAAGCCAATCACGAGCTGGAACACCGCATTCGAAGATGGGAGACTGTTCCTTGCTTTGCATATACCGATTTGACCAAAGTTAATTGGGAGAAAAGAAAAAAGATTCAGCTACACGGCCTCTTTCTCACGCATTTACACTGCGTCTTTTGCTGACAACATGACCAGGATGGAACCACAGACCTCCATAAAAAGATTGTTATCTCCCCTGTTGCGTCCATTTCGAAGTTTCCAACGAACGGCCATAACCTTGCTAAAAGCCTCGTGCCTTCACAAATATGTTTTTGTAACAGAGTCTGGACGTCTGGGCGCCACTGACCTGTCCCACGGAAATTCGCAGAACGCTCACAGTCGTCTCATCGACTTCCTGCCTAACAAGCGGCCATCCTCTGCTTTATTGCTGGTCTTCAATGCTTTGGCCATTGCAGCGACGTCTCCTCGGCGGTAGTTAGCCTACCTGGACGCGACTGACGACCGACTGGCGCCATCCAAACGTGTCTGCACAATGAGACCGAGGAACTGGGCAGTCCAGAAATTTTTTCACCCAGGTTCCACAGAAAAAACGCGCTTCTCTCGGCCCTCAGTCGCCATACGCTTTTACTGCAGTCGTTTAAATCGGTACCTTATTCCTTTGAACACAGGTAAAGCTTACCGCTATTCCTTCACTAGAGCACACAAGCAAGAGCGTTAACTACTACCCACCATTTCATCATGATGTATGAAGTCAGATCGTAATAATGATCATCTTCCCTAATAACATTAAGCGGCATGACACTGAATCAGAGGTGGGAGTGCCCTGCAATCTTTCATTCTGTCTTACACCATCTGACAATGTTGAACATTTTTTCCAGATCGACGAATTCTGTGAACGTTCGCTCTTGTAAATATCTATACATACCAATACCCAAGAAAGGATATAGGAGTAATCCCTGAATTACAGACCTATATCATTAACATAGATTTCCAGTATACTTTTGGAATATATGCTGTGCTCGAACATTATAAATTATTTCGAAAAAAAAAACGTTTTATTGACAAATAGCCAACAAGGATTCAGAAAACAAAGCTATCTCTTTAATCTCATGAAGTAATGAGTGCTGTCGACAGGGGACATCAAATTGGTTCCATATTTTTAGATTTCCAGAAGGCGTTTGACAACGTTCCTCATAAGTGTTATAGGCCCATTGTTGTTCCTGATCTACATAAATAATTTAGGAGACAATCTGAGCAGTCCTCTTAGATTGTTTGGAGATGCTGCCATCATTTACCATCATGTGATGTTATCATATAATCAAAACGAACTGCAAGATGATTCAGACAAAATATCTGAATGATGGAAAGAATCGCACTTGACTCTAAATTATGAAAATTGTCAAGTTATCCACATGGGCACTAAAGAGAATCCACTAAACATCAGTTACACGACAAATCTCACCAATCTAAAGGCTGTAAACTCAACTACATACTTACCAATTACAGTTACAAATAATGTAAACTGGAACGATCATGCGGATAATGATGCAGGGAAAGCAAACCAAAGACCGCGAATTAATGGCAGAACACTTAGAAAATGTAATGGGTTTTCCTAAAGAGGCTGGTTACACTACTCTTGTCCGCCCTCTTCTGGAGTACTGCTGTGCGGCGTGGGATCCGCATTAGATGCAATTGAAGGAGGCTATCGAAAAAATTCAAAGAAGGGAAGCTTGTTTCGTATTATCGCGAAATAGGGGAGAGAGTGCCGTTGGTATGACACTCGAATTGAGGTGGCAGTCATCAAAACAAAGGCGCTTTTTGCTACGACAGGACCTGCTCATGAAATTTCAATCAGCTACTTTCTCCTCAGAGTGTGAAAATATTTTGTTAGCGCCCACCTACATAGGAAGAAATGACCTTCATAATAAAATAAAAGAAATTAGGGCTTGAGTGTTCGTTTTCCCAATGCGCTGTTCGAGAGTGTAACAGTAAAGAAGTGGGTTAAAGGTGGTCTGGTGAACCTTCTCCCACAAAGTTAACTCAGTTGCAGCGTAATCATGTAGATGTAGATGGATGTGTGTACAAAACCGACTTGCAATACACCGACGGCCAAGCACATACCCGAGAAGTGTGGTACTAGTGGGGATGACTCTGGATACGTTGTCCATTACAAGTTCTGGCTTTTTCAAACTGCTACTGTTTAGAAGGATGAGAGGGAGGACAGGATGAGGGAGGGGCAGCAGTTCTTCCCTGCCGGTCTCCGGATGCGCTCTTGCAGATGGATCGCGAAAACTTCGTAAAATAAGTTGATGTTCTGAGAGGCAACAATGCATATTAAATCTAAACTCGAAATACTGGTGATAGAAGTTCACACTATTCACTTCTTGAAAGATGTATGCCACTCGCAGTAGAAACTCATTCAGTCCTGTGACAAGCCGACGTCGACGAAGAAATTCAAAGTTATGACCTCAGAAAATTTCACAGAGGTAGAGAGCAGAAGGGCACGTGCTTGTGTTACTCATGCCACAGACATACTCGCTATTTAGGTAATGCTTAAACCATATTTATTACCAGAGGAACGGACGCGACACAGTTTCTTTGACAATAACGATAGTTAGCCTCTACGAACGCCCTGTAGTCAAATCACTTAAAGCTTCTGATCGCACGATAGTGATGGTTTTATCTACACACAGGCGACAAAAGCCATGGGATAGTGACGTGCCCATACAGATGACGGTAGTTTTGCGTATACAAGAGCAGTGCATTGGCAGGCCCGTCATTTGAATTCAGGCGATTTATGAGAAAAGATTTCCGACTTCATTATGGCAGAACGACGGGAATTAAATGACTTTGAACGCGGAATGGTAGTAGGAGCTAGACACGTGGAACATTCCATTTCGGGAATCATTAAGGAATTCAATATTCTGATATCCACGGTGTCAAGAGTGAGCCGAGAATACCAGATTTCAAGCATTACAATTGAAACAAATGAGCCCTCGGTCACTATTATTTTTAGTCTTATTGACCAGATTTCAACACTTCTAAGAGTGCCTTCATCAGAATTAAAACAAATAAGATGGCCTATAACATAGTTAGAAATTTATAGGAAAAGACATTTTTTATATAAAAAAGTGGAAGTACTGACTAACAATAAAAGACAGAGGCAGTCACATTGTGACTAAAGCCCTTCTGGCATGTTAATTATTTTATATGTGAGATGTAAGTACTGCCTCTGTGCTTTATTGTTAGTCAGTACTTACACTTTTTGTATAAAAAAGTCTTTTCCTATAAATTTGTAACTACGTTATAGGCCATTTTAATTGTTTTAATTCTGACGAAGGCATTCTTAGAAGTGTTGAAACCTGGTCAATAAGACTAAAAATAAAAGTGACCGAGGGCTCATTTGTTTCAATTTCAACATAGAAACTGTCACTGAACCAAGCAGTCCATGTTTAAAACTTCTCATGCATTACCTCTCAACACGGACAACGCAGTGGCTGACGTCCTTCACTTAACGACCGAGAGCAGCGGCGTTTGGCTAGAGCTGTCACTGCTAACAGGCCAGCAACATTGCCTGAAAAATCGCAGAAATCAATGTGGAACGTACGACGAACTTATTCGCTAAATCAGTGCCGCGAAATCTGGCATTAATAGGTTGTGGCAGCAGACGTCCGACGCGAGTGCCTTTGCTAACAGCACGACATGGCCTGTAGTGCCTCTCCAGGACTCGTGACCGTATCAATTGGATTCTAGACGACTGAAAATCCGTGGCCTGATCAGATGAGTCCCGACTTCAGTTGGTAAGAGGTGATGGTAGGGGTTGAGAGTGGCGCAGACGCCACATAGTAATGGACCCAAATTGTCAACAGGGCACTTTGCAAGTCGGTAACGGCTCCATAATAGTGTTTGCTGTGTTTACATAACATGGACTGGGTCCTCTGATCCAGCTGAACCGATCATTGCTTATATTTGGCTACTTGGAGACTATTCACGTTCCCAAATAACGATAGAATTTTTATGGATGGCAATGTACCATGTTACCGGACCACAGCTCTCGGTCGTTAAGTGAACGACGACAGCAACTGCGTTTTCCGTGTTGAGAGGTAATGCCTGAAAAGTTTTAAACATGGACTGCATGGTTCAGTTACCGTTTCTAAACTAAAATTGAAACAAATGATCCCTCGGTCACTATTATTTTTTGTGTTATTGACCAGGTTTCAACACTTCTAAGAGTGCCTTCATTAGAATTAAAACAATTAAAATGGCCTATAACATAGTTACAAATTTATAGGAAAAGACTTTTTTTAATATAAAAAGTGTAAGTACTGACTACCATTTCAGTTTGGTTTGCAGAACATTCTGGACAATTTGAGTGAATGATGTGGTCATCGATCGAACATTTATGGGTCGTAATCAAATTTTCCTGCACAGAATCCTGCACCGACAACACTTCCGCGGTTATGGACCGCTACAGAGGCAACATGGCTCAATATTTCTGTAGGGGACTTCCAATGACATGTTGAGTCCGTACCACGTCGAGTTGTTGCACTACGCAGGACAAAAGGAGGACCAACACAATATTTGGAGGTACCCCTTGATTTTTTGTCACTTCATTGTGTCCAAGGGTTTCTTGTCCTCGTGAATTAAGCAAAATATTGTAGTACAAACTCTCTTAATATAATTGCATGCTTCTTCAAACGAGTAACTACAACAAGCTCATTTGTAGCCCCAGTATTAACTTGACATCGCTCCTACATAACATATTACTATTAAATTTGAAATCTGAACCTGTGCCAGTAATTCATAACACTGAATTAAAAGACAAGATTGACAATATGAACCAGTCTCGGCCCATTCCAGTGAAAAAGAAGCAACATTGTTATAATTGGTAAAGCACTTGAGATATCCTAAAATGGCCGTCAAGAATACCTTAGTATACAAAATACACATTCCGTAACATTTCTCCCATTACACCTCCATTTACGTCCTCTTCCCTTTCTATAATCTTGCCTTCAGGCCCATTTGCGTTGTGTAGCCCTTCTATACAGGGGATTGCTGGAGGAATTCAATGTTCAGGTATATGACACAAACAATCATTCGTAGCAAAAAAGGTCTAGTAAACAGTGGCTGTAAAACGCATGACTTAAGAGCTGTTCAAATGGCTCTGAGCACTATGGGACTAAACATCTGAGGTCATCAGTCCCCTAAAACTTAGAACTACTTAAACCTAACTAACCTAAGAACATCACACACACATCCATGCCCGAGGCAGGATTCGAACCTGCGACCGTAGAAGTCGCGCTGTTCCGGACTGCAGCGCCTAGAACAGCGTGGCCACCGCGGTCGGCTAAGAGCTGTGAGGACTTCATCTCCGATACTGCGAAACAAATCTCTACCACCTTAAGTTCTTTGCTTTCCATATTTTAGGAGCAGGTAGTAACGACCAAAATTAAAACACAATGTCCAGTAGCCATGGGCTCAAAATTGCAAACCTTAAGTTATGTGAGAAGTTATTCATTAGAAGAGATGTGTTTCACGGTAGCGACCTCTCAGATTCGTAGCTCTTGAGGTATCCGTTTAGAATCCATGTTTACTTGATTTTTTGATGTGAATGATCGTTCGAGTCATATCCCTGTACATTGATCTTCCTCCTGGGACGCTCTGCACATTCACATCTTTTAGCTTTCCCTCCTTTGCTTAGTACTGGATTGCTATATGGGATTTTAACATTCATGTAAGATCTTCTCTTTCCTCCAAAGACCTCTATAATTTTCCCATAGGAGACATCTATCTTTCCCCTAGTCGTGCATGCATCTACAGCCTTTGCATTAATCCTTCTTAGCCATTTAACAGTTTCTGTCACTCACATTTTTAGACGTCTGTACTCCATTTTTTCCGCTTCAGTTGCTCCATTTTTATATCTTATCCCTTCGTCAATTAAATTCAATATCTCATGTGTTATTCAAGGCTTTCTAGTAGGTTTTGCCATTTTGCCTATTTGATTGTTGCCTTTGGTGTTTCATCTCTCAAAGCTGTTCATTCTTCTATTATATCGTTTTCCCCTGCTGCAATTAATAGTTACAAATGCTCCCTTTGAAATTCTGAACAGCCTCTGATTATTTTAATCTAGCCAAGTCCCATATGCTCAATTTTCTACCTTTATACAATTTGTTCAGTTTTAATCTGCAGTTCATAACCAAATTATTGTCAGAGCCCACATCTGCCCCTGGAAATGTCTTACAGTTAAATGTTTTACAGTTTAAAATTTGCTTTCAAAATCTCTGTCTTACTATTAATCAATCTGAAACTTTCAGTGTATCTAGGCCTCTTCAGTGTCTCTAGGTCTCTCCCATTCTTACATGATTCTAGAATCTAGTATTAGGGATGATTATTATCTATCCAAAATTGTACTTCACGACTTATTTTTTGTTCCTTTCCTCCAGTCCATATTCTCTTACTATGTTTCATTCTCTTCCTTTTCGTACTATCGAATTCAGTTCCCCATCACAATTAAATTTTTGTCTCCATATACTGTCTGAGTTAGTCTTTTATCGTAACATACATTCTTTCAATCTCTTCATTTGCGGATCTAGCTAGCACATAAAGTTGTAATGTTAGGGTGGGTGTCGGTCTCGTGCCTGTCTGGGCTACGATAATGCGTTCACTTCGCTGTTCTAAGTAGCTTACTCCCATTCCTATTTCTTTTATTAATTAAAAATTACATTATTTCTCTTTAAAGAACCAGCGGAGACTGCGAGTCCCTTTACGTCAAAATACTCAAATATTCTAGGACAACCTCAGAAATTTTGGCAGTGGAGTTCGTGTTCTCCTTGCGTACGCAGGGTGTAACCAAATAGAATAGTCACACTCTCAGCAAACATTCCTCACACTGGGAGGAAGAAAATACGTTGTATAGATATGGTTCCGGAAACACTTTATTTATTTACATTGATTGACTGTTCCGTCGGTTCTTGGTAGAATATTTTATACATTATGAATGAAACAGACATAACATTGGTGTAATATTCTACAACATTACACCATGGTCGTGTGTTCCTTATTTCTTTGATACAGCTCAGTTGATACAAGTCTTTAACACGTTAATCATGAGAAACAAACAGGAAAAAGAAACGTCTTAGCACTGTTATGAACCACTTTGCTAAATGAAATGTCAAAAAATGCCCTCCGTTAGCAAGGGTACATGCATAAATCCACCTTCGAATTTAATCCCTGATGCACTGATGTATACCTGAAGAATGCGTATTGTTTCACCGTTTTCCATAATAACGGCACGAAGATCTATACATCTTGTACCGGAGATCGGTACACAAGAGCTTTCTAATCCCTCCACAAATAAAAGACTTATGAACTTAGGTCCGGAGAGCGTGGAGGTCAAGCAAATGGTCCATATCCATCTATCCATCTGTCGCGAAAGCCGTTGTTTAGAAGCCTAAGAACATTAACACTGGAATGAGGAGGAGCTCCATCCTGCATGAAGTACACGTTTCACTAAACTCGTAAAGGCACATGTTCTAGCAGAAGAAATAGAATATTCTCTAAGAAAGCATGGTTTAGTTTCTCCATTGAGCCGAGGTAGAATAACATGAAGTCCTAACCAACAATTCCGGCCGAAATATTAACAGAAACGTTTGTTGATGATGTGATTGCGCAATTTCTTGAGGATTCTCGATAGACCATAGTAAGGAATAGGAATGAACTCAAAACAATTTTGTGGGATTCCTTTGGTGGTTTCTCCCTTGTCACTAAAACTTTTTCTCCTCTCAACATTGAGTGAATCATACAGCACAACTTTTTTCATTCAGTTTTGTTAAGTATGATTCAAACCAGTTGTTATTCCCATGATTAATGTGATTGCGAAAAGAACTGGAAAATGAACTCTAACATGGAAATAAAGCGTTTTTGGACACATGTCCATATGACATATTTTTCTCTGTGTGTGAGGAATTCAAATGGTTCAAATGGCTCTGAGCACTATGGGACTCAACTGCTGAGGTCATTAGTCCCCTAGAACTTAGAACTAGTTAAACCTAACTAACCTAAGGACATCACAAACATCCATGCCCGAGGCAGGATTCGAACCTGCGACCGTAGCGGTCTTGCGGTTCCAGACTGCAGCGCCTTTAACCGCACGGCCACTTCGGCCGGCTGTGTGAGGAATGTTTCCTAAAAATTTGGCTACTGCTTGTATAAAAGCGTGTGTGTGTGTGTGTGTGTGTGTGTGTGTGTGTGTGTGTGTGCGTGTTCCAGGACGTATGGATTTGGAACGCTGATAATGATTTCAACGTACATGACTTATTAACAATATGACTGACTAACTGTAAAAATATTCTGTTGGGGTAAGACACTGTGAAGAGGGTGAAATGCAAAAATAGTCGAAGACACACAATTTAGTGTTGAATTCATAGTCTTTGGAGACACTATGCTTACGTGTGACAGTCCTAATGGCATTTAAAACCTGGGGTTGCGGGCACTGATCCGAAAGGACGACATGTGAAGCGTAACAGTGGATCGCTTGGAGAAATTTCAACTAAACTTGTCACAAAGTCGACATCTGGAGGAACTTCTGTGCGAACGCGAAACCGCTGGCGCTTTTGGGGTCAGGATGGTGGTGGGGGTAGAAAAGGGCAGGGGATGACATCCAAAGAAAACTCTTGAACGCCTGATGAAATTTGTATCAAACGTAATATATCGCTTAATACCGAGGGAAAAATCATGGTTGTAAGGTACCCCGTCGGCCGGGATGGCCGAGCGGCTCTAGGTGCGACAGTCTGGAACCGCGCGACCGCTACAGTCGCAGGTTCGAATCCTGCCTCGGGTATGGATGTGTGTGATGTCCTTAGGTTAGTTAGGTTTAAGTAGTTCTAAGTTCTAGGAGACTGATGACCTCAGAAGTTAAGTCCCATAGTGCTCAAAGCCACCTGAACCATTTAAGGTACCCCAGCACCATATAGACGGGGGCGAGATGTTGCCAAATTGACTGGTGACACGTCCGATGGCAATTGACCCTCAGGAACGTTAATGCAAACGAAAAGAGAGTGAAAGTTCAAAATAATTAGAAAGAGCTGACATTAGCGTCAAATACACGGTTTTGGGTGTCATTAAGGTGAATGGTGGCATTTCGGTACCTATGATGGAGCTAATTAACTCGACAACTCCAGGAAATAAGCAAGAAATGAATTAAATATTTGTTTGAAATATCCCTGCATAAATACTTGATTTCTTGTAATATTCACAAAACCCGAAAACTTTTGTAACCTTTCTCCCAATGCGAAAGACTTTCGTACGTATTTCCAAATCTAAAAACATTTACTGTGTGGTGATAGGTGAGTGCGTGTGCGATTTCTCACAACGAAACCAGTTGCAAATTTCGTCATTTCCCCTTTCCCCCAAAAAATAAAATGTCTGTCCTTTTGTGTAGAACTGAAATGAGGGTCCAACACTATGGAGGAATCAACAAATAGTAACTCGCGTCTACAGTTATGTAAATATTTATAGAACACTTGCAAACGGCAGTAGCTGCCGGTAAAAGAGTTTTGAATACACAAAACTAAAGCGACATATTGTTGTTCTGTTTACTTTTTTCGAAGCTGAATTCAATATTGGCGTAACTGCACACAAGCACCTTCATTTTATAGCAGACTATAACTTGTGGTTTCACTGACCATATTTCATATGTATGCTAATTAACCAGAGGCGTCGTTGCTCAATTCCCGAAAACCAACTCTCTGTTATTTAAGAAAAACATCAGTAATTATTATGCTAACAGCTGCATTAACAGTGACGGAACAAGAGCTAGAAATACCATGCATTTACCGACAAAAAAATAAACAAACAACACAAGACACCATTTTCTATCAGTAAGTGTAACTGCACAATAAAGTACTGAAGCTGATAAAGAAACCACTAAAACCTAGATAGTTAGAAAAACGTCCGTTTATGCGTATCTTTTAAATTACACAAACTAAGCAGGGAACGACTACTTAGAGAAAGAGTAACAAAAATCTATAATAATCACCTCTGTTGTTCTGCAGGAAACTATCAAAATGTAATGCATCGTACTGCAAAACTCTTACGTTTAAGATCTATGAGGGACAATATATTTTCCTCTTCCCATTTCCCCGAGATCAACATTTCGTTCATATCCGGAGGGTTGCTGACTTACATTTCCAGACAGAAAGAACACTAAGAACATAGGAACAGAAAGGCAAAATTATAGTCATGGACAATGTAAATGATCCGTGTACAAATAGACAAACTAACTCTCTTCCATAACGTCCCCAAAGTATTTAGAGCGAATGTGAGAATTTCACGTATCATTGCGCTGATATTAATTCCTTGTCTGATCTACAGTATTTTTGACAGTTAAAACATCGTCTTCCTGCAGAAAAAGGAATGAAAATAAAAAGCGAGAAAGTGCAGCTGACTGTTGTATTAATGAAGACTTTTTCCCTTGTTTGAATTCAAATTGTTCGTAGCTTCCAAAAAGCGGTAGGCGTGGTAAAAAGTTTTCACGAGTAGCGGGAGGAACGAGCACTTGCTCCGAAATATTTACATAAAACATCCACAGCGAAGTTTCCTCTCAAGACGCGATGCACGCTGTCTGCAGTATCCGATAAACAGGCAGCCTCTATTTCCCGATATTTCTGCGATATCTGAAACTCGATTTCCTTTAGCGGAAGTCGCCGTCACGCTCCGATAACGTGAACTTGTGCCAGGAGCAAGCTGCCATTGCATCCTACAAGTCCTAACCGAATGTGTGCGAAACATTCGGATCGCCTCCCTGACACGAGAACACTGGTGTGCAAAACTTAGGAACGAAAGTAACTTTCGCATGATGTATCTCTGCCAAGTCACATAACTCTATGAGACTTGGACTGTACGTAGGAACAATTGCTGAAGTAAAGTACAGATCGTAACGGAAAGATATACGCAAGGAGACGAACAGAAATGACTTTTATTCACCGACAACAATTACGCTGAAGTTACGGCGATTTGAGACGTTCCTCTGACAATTAAGAAAAGGCGGGTTATGGATCTTAGTAGGGAGTATGAGCACCGACGAAAATACATGCTCTGCGGCGTGCTCCCATGCTGGATACAAAGTTCGTAAGGAGTTTTTGTGGTTGGATGTTTCACTGCTCCACCAGTGCGATTGACTCCTACTGTATGGTCGTTGGTGAATGTAGAGGTGCTGCAATGCGTCTCTCCAACGGATCCCACACGTTTTCGACGGGATTTAAGTCGAGGGAAGAGCTCCTCCGTCTGTGCAGTTGAAGTCAGGACCGACTGCAGCCCTGACAAGACTTACCTGGGGAAGGAGTACACTGTCACACTAATGTTGTCCAGTGAGCGTACCAAGTTCAAAGATTTGATGAGTACTTCCATACCGGATATATCTCTTCACAACATAACACATGGGCCACAAAAATTGTCGTATTCGACAATGCTGGACGTACGCTCCTAGGAGACAGGGGGGATCACTTCATAGATCCAGGAAAGTTACATTCGTCCTTACGTTCTGCACAGCAGTGAATATTATTTTCTGTTTGTATGTTGGGTGTTTTCTGTCTAATGTACTGGACCACTGGTATAGAGCTGACTCTTAACAATGAAAATTTTGCTTTACTTGTCCCAAACACAATTCGCGTTCTCATATCCCACTTTTTCAAAGGAATCCACACCCCACCAAACAAGCAAAAATGTTAGTGCGTTCGTTATCTTAAATAATATAGTGAAAAATGCTAAACAGGAGCCGGAGTCAAGCAAGGATAATCAATACATCTGAAACTATTGTCTAGACATGGTTTTCAGAACCTTAAACGCTTGAAAGGAAGCAGGAATGTGGGTCCATGGAGAATATCTGAACTATCTTAGTTTTTCTGGTGATATCGTACGATTTTCCGCTAGTGTAGGCAAGTACACTATGTGATCAAAAGTATCCGGACACCTGGCTGATAATGACTTACAAATTCGTAGCGCCGTCCATCGGTAATGCTGGAATTCAATATGGTGTTGGCCCACCCTTAGTCTTGATGACGGCTTACACTCTCGCAGGCATACGTTCAGTCATGTGCTGGAAGGTTTCTTGGGGAATGGAAGCCAATTCTTCATGGCGTCCTGCACAGAGAAGAGGTATCGGTGTCGGTAGGTGAGGCCTGGCACGAGGTCAGCGTTCCAAAACATTCCAAAGTTGTTCTATAGGGTTCACGTCAGGACTCTGTGCAGGCCAGTCCATTACAGGGATTTTATTGTCCTGAACCACCTCGCAACAGGTCGTGCATTATGAACAGGTACTCGATCGTGTTGAAAGATACAATCGCCATCCACGAATTGCTCTTCAACGGTGGGAAGCAAGAAGGTGCTTAAAACATCAATGTAGGCCTGTGATGTGATACTTTCACGCAAAACAACAAGCGGTGCAAACCCCATCCAAGAAAAACACGACCACACCATAACACCACCCTGTCCGAATTTTACTGTTGGCAGATGACGTTCATCGGACATTAGCCATACCCACACCCTGTCATCGGATCACCACATTTTGTACCGTGATTCGTCACTCCACACAACGTTTTTCCACTGTTCAATCGTCCAATGTTTACGCTCCTTACAACAAGCGATGCTTCGTTTGGCATTTACCGGCGTGGTGTGTAGCTCGACCATGAAATCCAAGTTTTCTCACCTGCCGCCTAACTGTCATAGTACTTGTAGTGGATGCTAGTACAGTTTGGAATTCATGTGTGATGGTCTGGATAGATGTCGCATTACCACCGTCTTCAAATGACGGCGATGTCTGTCAGTCAACAGACGAGGTCGGCCTGTACATTTTTGTGCTGCACGTGTCTCTTCACGTTTGCACTTCACTATCACATCGGAAACAGTGGACCTATGGGTGATTAGGAGTGTGGAAGTCTCGCGTACAGATGTGTGACACAAATGACACCCAATCACTTGACCACTTTCGAAGTCCATGAGTTCCGCGGAGCGCCCCATTATGCTCTCTCACGATGTCTAATCATTACTGAGGTCGCTGATATGGAGTACTTGGCAGTAGATGGCAGCACAATGCACTTAATATGAAAAACGTATGTTTTTGGAAGTGTCCAGATACTTTTGATCACATAGTGTACGTATTAGCAATGAAAGGAAGAGCGTAAGACAGCAGTTTTGTTAGTAGACCTGTCAATGAAACGTGTTTTCTTGGGTGGTGGTGATGGTGGTGGTGGAAGGGTTTTTGTTTCGGTGTTCTAGCTGGTTTATGGTTTAATGTGGCCCGCTAAAACTTCCTCTCCAGTGTCCAACGTTTCATCCCAGAGTAGTACTTACACCCAACGCCCTTAATTATTTATTGGATGTATTCCAATCTCTGTCTGTCCCTTAAGCTCCCTTTACAGCCTCCTCCAGTACCATTAAAGTTTTTCTATTATGCCTTGTCATCCTGTCTCTTTTTCTCACCAGCGGTATCAACACATTTTTTTCCTCTTCGATTCTGCGGAGAACCTCCTCATTTCCTGCTTTATCGGTCCACCTAACTCAACATTCTTCCACAGAACCACACCTAAAACGTTTCACTCTCTTCTTTTCTTGTTTTTCCATAGTGCATGATTACTTAAGGGGATTTTCCAGTCGTGGAGCCTTATATTATGCTCATGTTAAACAGTGTTTTCTGGAAAAAATTATTTTTACATACAAATTTTATTAACAATACAGGCAAAGATCTTAAATACTAAGTAAATAATTTTCGGTCGGAAAATTTATGTGCCTATGAAACGCAAAATGGCGGCCAAAATACGTCTGCGCGGATTACGCAACTAAACGGATGGTATCATTCAGGATGAAGTGCAGTTCTGCAATCAAAATTAAGCATACGTACACTATCGAAATTAAAATCACTATGGCGTGAACTTCGAAAATCAAATTTCTTGAAGTGCATTTCAAAATGATGGTCGCTTGAAAACCAAGGTACTGAAAATCGACTTATTTTGTTGCCTTTATATGTAAATAAACAACAAACATCATGGAAATGTATTGTTTTTTGAGTTTCTCCCAAAGTTACAGTCGTCTACTTTATTAAATCCAAAACAGCATCCAGTTTTACCAGCTAGTTTTTTTAATCACACGAACCAGTTTAAAAACGTTGTCTCGAGAATTAGGCATTTAAAATTTTCAGTTCGATTTTTGTGTATATATCTGTAAAATTTGACAACTTGTAATTAATCTACTATTCCTGAGCACACGGTAAACCTTCATTTCTAGCTTCGAAGCTGCTCTGGAACGAGCTCCACTCCGAAAGCTTGAGGCGCTTCTGTCCCTTTTCGTGACGAATGAACAAGCCGTGATGCCGACAGCGACTCCCATGGCTTCTCACGTAATGCTGGACGCCCGATCACCGTCGTTAAAAATGACGCATTCCCGATCGTTAGCAAACACTAGAATATGAGTTTTGGAGCATAAATCCTAATTAATGAATTCCTGTTGTCCTGCTTAGAGGCTCCAAGGCATCTCTGCATCATATTATCGTCAGTCAGATGTTTGTACACATCAGCAGTAGCTTCAATAACTTCACTCCTCGGTAGTGGCTTATGACCAAAAGTATCCAGTGTCCCGTTCGTCAGCTTGCTTTCAGGACATAAATCGTGCTGCGAATTAGCATTCATTGAACTCCTGAGATAAAGTGTCGTCATAACCACTTTTTTCTTCTCACTTTCGTCGAGACTATATACTTGAGACAGCTCGGAGGCAATTACAAGTTCTACACCGATGTTTTCTTACACCTACAATGATATAGTTGCCTTACAGAGAGAGGAATATCGTACATGAAATACGTGAAATTTATTCGCAGTTGCGGAAACGAACAATCATCACCTATATAAGGAAATGAGGCCATGAAAATCTATGCCGGGCAAGAACTCGAAACCGGGCTTCCCGCCTCACGAGAGCGGTCGCCTATATCGCTTTGGCTGACCATGCACAATTCGCAGATCCAAACATCCATACATCGTAATTCATACGTCGCACGCATTCATGTGTGTGCCAGGGAACATTGCATCGTTCTTATTCATGAAACGTATTCGCAATTGCAAATACGCACAACCACCAGCTATGTAAAGGAATAACGACAGTGGAAATTTGTTCCGGACTGAGACTCGAACCCGGATTTTCCTGCTTTAGGCGAGCGGTCGCCTTAACCGCTTTGGCCATCCATGCACGACTCACGGACACACCTAAATTTCAATGCGTCAAATGCAATATTGTAAAGAGATATCGATGAGAATCACAAACGGTTGAAGCCTGCTTTACAGAGAAGGAGATATCGTACGTGAAATATATTCGCAATTCCGAATACGAACACCCTCATCTGTATAAGGGAATGACGCCGTGAGTGAGCGTATGCGCTATTCCACGTGATTTTCAGATATAAAAAAATTCTAGACAAAAACAGTTTCGATCACATATTCGTAACACTATGAGGAGTGAAGTATGCAAAAAAGTTTTTTTTTTGAAAGTCCGGTAAACCTCCTCAAATATAATGCTATGCTCGAACGTGCATTCTCAGAAATTTCTTCCTTATATTAGGGCCAATGTTTGATACCAGCAGATACCTTCTGGCGGGGAATGCCCTCTTTACCTATGCTGATCTTTCTATATCCTCCTTGCTTTGCCCGTCACGGGTTATTTTGCTGTCAAGATACCAGATTTCCTTCGCTTTTTCGACTTCGTGCTTCCTAACTTTGATCTAAAGTTCATTGCTATTCTCATTTCTGCTATTGCTAACCACTTTCATCTCTCTTTAGTTTACTCTCAACCTATATTCCGTGCCCAACAGACTGTACATTCCATTCAACGGGATCTGTAATCTTTTTATCAGCGAATCATATCACTGATAGCTCCTCATCCTGAATTTTAAACCCAATCTTGCAACTATCTGTCATATCCGTCACTGCTACTCCAATGTACAATTAGTTCTTGCTCTTCCATTCTCGTTGTTCCCTCATCGATCTTCTACTTATTGCATATGAGATACTTTGCTCTGTAGCTTATATATATATATATATATATATATATATATATATATATATATATATATATATATATATATTCCTCAGAATTTCACACGTCTTGAACCTGTTTGCGTTGAACGTTTTTCCAGGTAGACAAATCCTATGAACGTTCCTAGATGTTTTTAAAGTCTTGTTTCCATTATCGCGTCTAACATCAAAACTGTCACTCTGATACCTTTAACTTTCCTGAATCTAAATTGATCGTCATCTGACACAGTCTCAGTTTCCTTTTCTTCTGTGTGTAATTCTAAAACGAAGTACTAATATAATCTATAGCCATTATACCAACAAGAAAATAGTACAGATTAACTGTGAAGTCATAGAACTACTTGAGAAGTTTTTCTTTGTAAGGCAAGAAGAGGATGAGCAACAAAAGAAATAAACAAGAGAATAAATTTGGTCGGAAGTCATTTTCATCAAGTAATTTTTATCAGTTTTCAATTATCGAAGTGAGGTATGGAAAACCTACGCCAGTACCATTAAAAACTGAGGTTTCTCAGCGAAGAATGGATATAAGCATGTTGGGAATCACTAAGAGAGAAAGGAAAACAAATATATTTATCAGAGTTCAGACTAGAAGGAAAGATTAAGTTTTGAATGTAATGAAAATGTTCTCTTATAATCCTCAAAAAATGATTCCTTGCACTACGATGTCGGCTAGCCTCCAAATTTGTTTCGTTGGGCGTCATTAAATCCAAGTTGTTCCATTGTCGACCCCGAAATTTTTAAGGTCTGGAAGATACGATAACTCAATCAGACGCTATTCTCCCACCCAAAAGGATTCCCGGAGCTACAGGAACACTCTGAGGCGTGGTCACTTAATGACACTACTTATGAGGCCACCATTAACGAAACTTACTGTTTAAATAATGTTGAAAAGAAATTAAAATATTTGTACATCATCCAAAGATAATATCTTTAGTTATACAGGGTGTCCCATTTATCGTGCCCACCCTAAATAACTGTTTGTCCAGATGCAAATTACAAAATATTTATAGCAAATGTTCCTTAGCCATCAGGGGGACATCAATCAGCATGATTGCCTTCGTTGTAGCTTTGTTTTTTACAAAGATATGAACAGTGGTATGATTTTTTTAAATGGCACCCCGTATTTGTTATTCGGTAATTAATTTCCTCTCCTAAAGACCTATTCAAAAATGTATCACAGTGTACCATTCACTGAAATACAACGTTATTAATTACATAACACAATATTGACTTTGAGCCCGGGATCACAAACTCGTCCACTTGCTGGAGTTATTAGAAAACAAATGAAAGCTAAGTAAAAACATAACACAAATTGACTTTGACTCTTCTATACCATTGCCCAGGAGTAGAACATTCAAAGATGCCCAAAGTGGTGCCCCTGGGCACCGATACACTGGTGCACTCGTTGAATGAAAGAATTATTTAATTATAATACTTGTACTATTATTTAAGATCTGTAATGTTGATAGGTAACAGAGTTTTCAGCCGAGAAATACATTCAAGATGACGCCGAAAAATTAATCTGAAGTTACTTGAAAAATAAAATTCAAAACGTCGACAGTTTAACTTTGATGAAAGGTATTAGGACAAAAACATTGAAGTTTCCAGGGAATTACGGTTCGTTATTTTGATGGTGATAAAATGAAAAGGACTACTCTTGGGATCTATGAATTACCAGGCTCACAGACTGGTGAGTATATTTCGAGCATATTATTACAGCTGTGTATCTAGTGGGGAAATAACTACCAGCAAAATTTTGACGGTGGTGACTGATGCAAGAGCTAATATGGTTAAAGGAATATAAATAGCATCTGGAAGACGTATTGCCTTGGCCACATATTCAGTTTAGTAACAAATAAAGGTATTGAAAAGACTGACAAACTGTCTGAGTTGATTAATGCTGTGGAAAAAAAATTGTGATGTCTAAACAAAGTGTTGTAGCAAGTGATGAGCTGAGAAAAGGCGCTAGACGTCAAAATAATTTAGGAAATAACCACTAGGACTAGATGGGATTCACATTTTATTTGACTGAAAGATCTTGGGCAGTTGTGTCAAGTGATCACCGTCCTTCGTCTTCCTCTGCATTTGCAGACTGGGCCTACCAACATGTTCTGACAGCATTTCATCACTGGACGTCAATTCACTAATAATATAAGTAACTGTCATGCTAGTGTACCACCCATGCTATCATTGTTGACCTGGCGATCGTTTTGTCATTCTGTGGCCTACAGAAGTGGCTACTCGTGAAATTGGAGTAGAAAAGTACGTTGTAAGCTATACAGCCAATAGCTAGTATCTTCAATATCAAAATTATTGGAGGGAGTCCGAAGGGAACCGACATGAAGTAAATCAAAAAGCGTTGTTAATAATTAAACATGTTAACATCTATGATTTGCAGAGTATCCATGTAGATGTTAACATCTACATGTTAACTCTGATTTCTCTTATTTATGATGATAGTTTCTCCCTATGAACGTCGGCGTCAACAAAACATTTTGGCAGTCGGAGGAGAAAGTTGGTGACTGGAAGTTCGTGAGAAGATTCCGCCACAACGAGAAACGCCTTTGTTTTAATGATGTCCATCCCAAATACTGTATCATTTCAGTGACACTCTCTCCACTATTTCGGGATAATAAAAAACGTGCAGCTTTTCTTTGAACTTTCTCGATGTACTCCGTGAATCCCATATGATAAGAATCCTAGACCGTGCAAAAGTAATCCAAAAGGAGACGGACAAACGAAGAGCAGGAAGTCTCTTTAGTAGGTCTGTTACATTTTCTAAATGTTCTGACAATAAAACGCAGTCTTATTTGCCTTCTCCACAATATTTTCTGAGTTTTTTTGTAATTAAATCACTCGTAATTGTAATTCCTAGGTATATAGTTGAATTTACGGCCTTTAGATTTGACTGATTTATGGTGTTACCGAAGATTAACGGAGTCTTTTAGCACTCTTGTGGATGGCCTCACAATTTTCATTATTTATATTCAACTGCCAATTTTCGTACCATACAGATACCTTTTCTAAATCGTATTGCAGTTTGCTTTGATGTTCTGATGACTTTACTAGACAATAAAGGACAGCATCATCTGCAAATAACCTAAGACGGCTGCTCAGATTGTCTGCTTAAGCGTTTATGTAGATAAGGAACAGCAGAAGGCCTGTAACACTAACTTTGGGGACGCCAGATATTACTTCTGTTTTACTCGATGATTTTTCTTCAGTTACTACGAACTGTGACCTCTCTAACAGGAAATCGAGAATCCAGTCACATAACTGAGACTATATTCCACAAACACTCATTTTCACTACAAGCCGCTTGTGTGGTACAGTGTCAAAGCCTTCTACATTTTGTGCTCAACAATTCGTGTGTCTAAAGAGCTAGTTGTGTTTCATAAGAACGATGTTTTCTAAATCCGGGTTTTCTGTGTCAATTGACCGTTCTCTTCGACGTAACTCATAATGTTCGAATATAATATATGTTCCAAACTCCAGCTGCATATCGACGTTAACGATACGCGCCTGTAACTAAGTGGATTACTTCTACTACCTTTCTTGAATATTGGTGTTACCTGTGCAACTTTCCAGTCTTTGGGTACGGATCTCTCGTCGAGCGAGCGCTTGTATATGACTGTTAAGTATGGAGCTGTTGCATCAGCATACTCTAAAAGGAACCTAATTGGTATACAATCTGGACCGGAAGACTTGCTTTTATTAAGTGATTTAAGTTACTTCACTGCCCCAAGGATATTTACTTCTAAGTTATTCATGTCGGCAGCTGTCCTTACTTCCAATTCTGGAATATTTACTTCGTCTTCTTTGGTGAAGGAATTTCGGAAGGATGTGTTTAGTAACTCAGCTTTGGCAGCACTCTCGTCGACATTATTTCCATTGCTATCGCCCAGAGAAGGCATTCATTGTGTCTTACCGTTAGCATACTTTACATACGACCAGAATCTCTTTGCGCTTTCTGCTAAGTTCCAAGACACAATTTCGTTGTGAAATCTATTATGGTATAAGCATCTCGCATTAAAGTCCGCGCTATTTTCGAGCTTCTGTAAAAGATCGCCAATTTTGGGGATTTTGCGTTCGTTTACATTTGGCATGTTCTTTCTGTTGTTTTCACAACAGTGCCCTGACCCGTTTTGGGCACCAAAGGGGATCAGTTCCGTCATTTGTTAATTTATTTGATATAAATCTCTTACTTGCTGTCGATACTATTTATCTGAATTCAAGTTAGATATGGTCTATACTTACATTATTAATTTCGAAGGCGTGGAGATTGTCTCACGAAGGCGTCCAGTGAATTTTTATCTGCTTTTTTGAAAAGGTATAGTTTTCGTTTATTTTTGGAGGATCTGGGGGTTACACTATTCAGTCTCACTACGACAACCATGTGTCAATTATCCCTGTATCCGTTTTAATGCTCGTTATCAGCTCAGGGTTATTTTTTGCTAAGAGATCAAGTGTATTTTCACAACCGTTTACTATTCGCGTTGGATCACGAACTAAATGCTCGAGATAATTTTCAGGGAATGCGTTTAGCACAATGTCGTATGATGTTTTATGCGTACCTCCGGGTTTAAACATGTGGTTTTGCCAACATATCGAGGGTAAATTAGTCACCATCAACTATAATTGTATGAGTCGGGTACGTGTTTGAAATTGAACACAAGTTATCTTTGAACCTTTCAGCAGTTGTATCATCTGAGTTGGGAGGTCGGTAAAAGGATCCATCACCTCTGCTCGTTACTTCAATTTCGCTACAAGATTAGCTACTTCTAACATCATCAAACACGCCACCGCCAACTGTGTTTACCTGTCCTTTCGGAGCACCCTTAGGTTCTTCGCAAAAATATCAGTTGAACTTATCTCCGGCTTTAGCCAGCTTTCAGTGCCTGTAACGATTTGAGCAACGGTGCTTTCCATGAGCTCTTGGAGTTCTGGCAGTTTCCGAACACAGTTACGACAATTTACAACTGTTATACCGATGGTTCCTGTATCTACGTTCTTCCTGTGTTCGACCTGGACTGTTTGAGACTGAAGTTCATTTGGTGTTTCCCCGAGACCTCCTAACCTAAAAAACCGCCCAGTCCACGCCACACAGCCATTGCTACCAGTGTAGCCGCTTCTTGCCTATAGTGGGCTTCTGATCTATTCAGTGGAACCCAAAACCCAACCACCCCATGGCGCAGGTCGAGGAATATGCAGCCTACATGGTCTCAGAACCGTCTGGGCCTCTGATTGAGACCCTCCACTCGGCTCTATACTAGAGGTCCGCAATCGGCCCTGTTGACTGTGCTGCAAATGGTGAGCTCTACTTTCATCTCGCAAGCAAGACAGGCGGCCTTTACCGCTTCTGTTAGCCAGTCGAACTCGGAGAGAATCTCTCCGATTCAAAGCGACACTCGTCACTCGACCGATGTGAGCCACCGTCTGCAGTTGGCTGCACCCTCTGCTCTTTATGGTATACGAAAGGACCTGTTCCACATCTGGAATGACTCCATCCATTATGCACACTGAGTGCACATTGGCTTTCTTCCTCTCCTTGGCAGCCAAGTCCCTAAGAGACCGCATAATGCGCCTAACATTGGAGTTCCAAACTACGAATAACCCCAGCCTCTGTGATTGCTCGGATCTTGCAGGCTGAGAGGTTTCCTTTGAAACAGGACAAGCGACTGCATCTGACAGAGGAACAGTGTCAGCCACAGACAGCACCTGGAACCTTTTTGTCAGGCCTTACTGGGAATGTCTTATGTACAGCCCCCTGGGAAGTCTTTCACCACCTGCCACGCCTTGATGCGACCTCCCACTCGACCAGAGGAGAACAGAAACGGACTTACTGTCACAGATCAGATATTATCTGAAATTTAGCCTTCTAGATATTAAGGGGGATCGACAAGGTGATAGACGAGAATATTGCTCAAATTCAGGATTTGTTTTTCTGTACTGGAATGTAGTAGACCAATGGGGTTTACTGCAATGGATAAAGCACACAATGAAGTTCTTACTGGTATTTTTTATTGAAAAAAATTAATATCTTCACCGTATAACTGGGATTTTCCCTAGGTAGCTCAGAAAGGTTGTAGATCGACAGTTCCTTAACTCCGATTGTTATCTGAAACATGAAATTAACATCAGTCTGATCCTTACAGATGTAATTTTAGTTCCTCGTAGGGATTTAAAAAAAATTTCTTTGGCGAAATTATAGGTACTTGAAGAAAAAAATGGCCATTTTCTTGGGCCCCTATGTTTTGGCCGAAAAGAAATACTAAATACCAACATAAAAAATCGGCTACGGTGAGCTGAAGGGAATTTAATTTGCTTGTAGGGAGACCAAAAATCATTAAAACCGGATGATAATTGTAGCGTGGGCGACGTTAACCATGTCGAAAAACATGGTTTTGAGAAAAGCACGTTTAAAGTTTGACAAGTATTTATCATATAAAAAACGGATAAAGCTTGAAACTTACGGGATATCATCGATGCCTGGTTCATAGTAACTATCGCCCTGACTAATAGCTTCCTGCTATTATGACCTGATAAGCTCTTAATTTCGTCGTCAAAGCCCTTTTCGTCACTGAGCACATCGCCGACTTTGATATGAAGGGCATTTGCCGTGTCCATTAAAGCGCTATGGCTTACTTTGAGTAGACAGAGGCCAAATTTGAAGCAATGCTGATAGTTTCGCTTCGGCTGGATGCTATTTTTGAAGCTTATCTCCAAATGAGACTACTGAAACTTTCGTTCACATTTTGAGTAAAACCGCCCAAACAAAGCTCCAGCAAATCAGGTTTACCCAAATCGCTAAGTAGGGAACGTGAGCGCGGAACCGATTCCCTAACGCCGAGTTTTTTCGAGCGTCACCCTACCGTTCAATAGCAGGTACGCTGTGTCAACATCGCAACATACTGAAAGGGAAACGTCTTTCAAAAATGTTATTATTAAAGCCTGCAGGCAAAAAGTTATGGGTTTTGTAACAGTAATTATTACTGTATTTACTGATTAACGAATATTATATTTATATCTTGCTTTTTACACAGTTCTATAAATTCCTAAAGGTCGAAGTAAGGAATGTCGATGTTTTGTGGTGGATTGTTATCGGCTGTCGATGATTAGACGTTAATGCTGAAACTGAAATCAGCATCGATTATTTGACGATGGGTCACATCCCCTGTTAGAATCTTTTGGTGGGGACTGCTGGAGAGTGAGAGCGACGGACGGGAGGAGATTATCAGCAGTGCAAAGAACGAAGGAGTAGAATGTTGCAAACAGATTACAGAAGATGTTGGTTATAGAAGCTGTGTAGAGCTGAAAAGATTAGCACGAGACTAGAGAAGGTAAACGACAGCAACATGTCGAAAGAAAGAAAGAAACAAACAAACAAAAGAATCTTATCGAAGAAGTATGAAAAACTCAAATATCGCAAATACCGTATATTTTTCCTCAATTTTCTTTGGACTCTGCTGTTATTAATTGGCGTGTAAGGTAGAGTTTTATAATCTGCTTCGCGATCCACCTGTGTTTATTAAAAATAGCAATAATTTAGGCCTCCACTAATCCAAGGCATTAAACAGCTAAAATTGTGACCTATTCACCCAAAGTCAGTTGCATGTTGCCTACCCAACGGCTTCCAGAGGCAACAAAAATTTGATTTTCACTATTTTGAATAATTGTTGACTGACTTTAAAAGTATGAAATATTGTGTTAATGTACTCATTAAGACGTGTAATTTTACGTTAGAGGTTTAACGCAACATAGCAAAATTTACAGTTAGAAACTATGTACACACACGGTCCAGTGACCACCACCTATGTTTGACGTCAACATACAATAACCACTCAAAGACGGCATGTGGCAGCACTAGCAGTGGAGGGTGTATAGGGCGTGTGAATGGAACGAGGAAAGCAATGCAGCCGTTGTCGCAATGTGGAAACGGAGCGATTATTCCAAAAGGGCATGATCATTGGCTTTCGGGCCAAGAGTTGAAACATTTCCAAAAGCACTCCGTTTGCAAGCTCATCGAGTGCAGCCATGGTTAAATTATACCGCGCATTGTAAAATGGAACTATCCAGAATCAGTGCTGAAGGAACTGTGGTTCATCACGGGCGATAGATGGCAGGGGTGAACAACTTCTGCGGAGATGTGTAAGGGCAAGCACAGGTGCAACTGTTCCACAATAGAGCGCGTGGATGAACCAAGGGGATACCAACAGTCTCACTCAACCACTGTTAAGCGAAAGTTGCTGCGTATGTGTCTTCGCAGCAAGTGTGTGGTTCATGCACCCATGACGACTGCTCATGGTCGCCAAGAAGGATGGAATTTGCACGCCAATAACGTAGCTGGACGTCCACCGACAGGTGGCTGTTTCGGATGAATCACGTCTTATGCTCCATCGGACAGATGGCCGCTGGCGTGTACTGCGTGAAACGTCTGAAAACAAACACCCTGCAACTAGGAGGGAGCATTGTTGTCTGGGGAATGCTTTCGTGGCTTTACCTGGGTGATCTCGTCATTCTCGAAGGCACAGTAGATCAACGCGAGTATGCTTCTATCCTTGAGGATAGATGTCCATCCCTACGTGCAGTTTGTTTTTCCTTGGCACAGTGGCGTCTACCAGCAGGACAATGCAACGTGTCACACAGCTTGCAGTGTACGTGCTTGGTCTGAAGAGCACCAAGGTGAGTTTACCTTTCTCCCGTGGCCACTAAACTCCTCGGATTTAAGCCCGATCGAGAATCAGTGGGACGACATCGGTCGGGCTGTTTGCGCCATCGATCGTCATCCGAGAAGCCGAGTACAGCTGGCCACAGCACTAGAGTCCTTATGACTCCACATCCATGTCGGTACCCTCCAGAGCCTCATTGACACTCTTCTTGCACGTCTCGTGCTGCAAAAATGGTTATTCAGACTTTTGACGTTAATACGACTGCACAGTCTATATTGAGGCAGCGTAACTCATGGCACGCAAATTTTCCAGACTATGTTAATCCAGTATTAAAGAATAATAACACTTAGCTACTTCCAAGAAACTTTATACATAATAATAAACCTTCCTGACTCTTTTCACACTGACATTACCAGCATAACGGTGAGAAGAAATTTTTTTATCGCTTACTATAATTTTGGTGTTCATATAGTAAAATTGCAGCATGTGGTATGGCGTTTTAATTTATTACTTCTTTACTACTAACTCTATGCGCAACACATTTTTCAGATGTTATTCATCCATGCCGCAGAATTTACTTGTAAAATGTTTCATTGTATGAAACGTAATTCAGGAGATTGTTGTTGTTGTGGACTTCAGTCCTGAGACTGGTTTGATGCAGCTCTCCATGCTACTCTATCCTGTGCAAGCTTCTTCATCTCCCAGTACCTACTGCAACCTACATCCTTCTGAATCTGCTTAGTGTATTCATCTCTTGGTCTCCCTCTACGATTTTTACCCTCCATGCTGCCCTCCAATGCTAAATTTGTGATCCCTTGATGCCTCAAAACATGTCCTACCAACCGATCCCTTCTTCTAGTCAAGTTGTGCCACAAACTTCTCTTCTCCCCAATCCTATTCAGTACCTCCTCATTAGTTACGTGATCTACCCACCTTATCTTCAGCATTCTTCTGTAGCACCACATTTCGAAAGCTTCTATTCTCTTCTTGTCCAAACTAGTTATCGTCCATGTTTCACTTCCATACATGGCTACACTCCATACAAATACTTTCAGAAACGACTTCCTGACACTTAAATCTATACTCGATGTTAACAAATTTCTCTTCTTCAGAAACGCTTTCCTTGCCATTGCCAGTCTACATTTTATATCCTCTCTACTTTGACCATCATCAGTTATTTTACTCCCTAAATAGCAAAACTCCTTTACTACTTTAAGTGTCTCATTTCCTAATCTAATTCCCTCAGCATCACCAGATTTAATTTGACTACATTCCATTATCCTCGTTTTGCTTTTGTTGATGTTCATCTTATATCCTCCTTTCAAGACACTGTCCATTCCGTTCAGGAGATATGTCGCCATAAACATGGAGATACGTGAAAAACTGACGTTTGAAGCTATTTTACATGTGGGAGCTGGATTCTTCAAAGGGTCTGGGGTGGGGAAGTTACTAGTAACATAGAAACGCAGATGCTGAAGACTGAAGGATATATTTATCTTGTGGTTGTTGCTTGTCCAGGGTTGACGGCACACAGCTTCATATTTTTTTTGAGGTGTGTTTTCATTTATAAATAACATACAACAACTATCTGTAATCTTTGTGTATTTGACTTTCAAGTATTAATAATAAATGAAGTGGAATGCACTGAACTATCTTGCAGCGTCAGTGTTGCCACCTTCACACTATGCAAAAGTACAGCGCCATCTTGAATAAGTTTACACCTGTAGCTGTCAGAGTGTCTGCCTGCTACATCCACTAGTATTGTGCCTCGACTGTCATCATGACAACTGCTCTCTCTAACGTTACGCGGATGTAGACGAGCGATTTGGCCACCTAGAGATGGTATGAGGGAAGATGAAATTGTTGTACGGAGAACGCTAACATAGGCGACCGGTATGGGCAAGTGCACGTACAAGCACGAGCAGCGCCGCGGGAAATGGGTAAATCCCAAAGCTGGAAATTCGGACCGGTGTCGCTCGCATGGCTTTTGTGCAGGAAATGAACCAAAAATGGCGGTGTTTGAGACAACCGGAAAGATGACTTCTTACAGCTGTTCAAGAATTTGTAATAGTTACAATCAAATATTAACGTACATCTGAATACACCTGTGATCTTAGAATAATGAGGTGCATCTAACAGCACTACAATATTTCAATTTTTACAGATATCGATGTTAATATTTCACAACGAATAAACATTTTCGCGGTGAACCTCTGAATTAAAACCTTTTAAATGTTTCATGCGATTTCAACACATGATATCTCAGATGATCGCATCGGACTATAGCTATCGTCGTTGAAAACAACTCATCCGTATCTCTTTCATTTATTGAGCTTTTTTTTGTGATCAATATTCTGGCTAGTTTGATGCGGCTCGCTACGAATTCCTCTTCTGTGTCTGCTTCCTCATCTCAGAGCAACATTTGCAACATACGTCCTCAATTATTTGCTGGATTTACTCCAATGTCTGTCATCCTCTACAGTTTTCGGCCTATACAACTCCCTCTAGTACCATGGAAGTTATTCTCTGATAGCTTAATAGAGTTTCTATCGTACTGTCCCTTCTCATTGTTAGTGTTTTCCACATATTTCTTTCCGTTCCTCTCCGATTCTGCGCAGAACGCCGTACTGTGTGGCCGCGCGGTTCGAGGCGCCATGTCACGGACTGCGCGGCCCCTTCCGCCGGAGGTTCGAGTCCTCCCTCGGGCATGGGTGCGTGTGTTGTTCTTAGTATAAGTTAGTTTAAGTAGTGTGTAAGTCTAGGGACCGATGACTTCAGCAGTTTGGTCCCTTAGGAATCCACACACATTCGAACAACATATCTGCGCAGACCCTTCCCATTTCTTACTATATCAGTCTACCTGATTTTCAACATTCGTCTGTAGCACCAAATCTCAAATGCTTCGATTCTTTTCCGTTCCGGTTTTCCCACAGTGCATGTTTCACTCCCATACAATACTGTGATCCAAACGTTCATTCTCAGAATTTTTTTATGAAATTAAGATCTAAGTTTGATGCTAACAGTCTTCTCTTGGCCAGGAATGCTTTTTTTTCAGTTCTAGTCTGCTTTTGATGTTCTCCTTGCTCTGTCCGTCATTGGTTATTTTGCTGCCTGGGTAGCAGAATTCCTAACTTCATCCACTAGGTGAACATCAATGCTGATGTTAAATTTCTCGCTGTTCTCATTTCTACTACTTGTCATTACTTTCATCTGTCTTCGACTTACACTCAATCTGTATTCTGTACTCATTAGACTGTTCATTCCATTCAGTAGATCATGCAATTCTTCATCACTTTCACTCAGGATAGCAACGTCATCAGCGAATCGTATCATTCACATTCTTTCACCTTCAATATTAATTCCTCTTCTCAATCTTTCTTTTATTTTCATTATTGCTTCTTCGATGTAGAGACTGATCAGTAAGAGTGAAAGTCTACGCCCGTGTCTTACACCCTTTTTAATTCGAGTAGTTCATTCTTGGTCTTCCACTCTTATTTTTGCCTCTTGGCTCTTGTACATGTCCCTATTTCTCTGAATTTTGAACATCTTGCATCATTTGACGCTGTCGAACGCTTTCTCCAGATCGACAAATCCTATGAATGTGTCTTGATTTTTCTTTAGCCTTGCTTCCATTATCAACCGCTGTGCCAGAATTGCCTCTCTGGTGCCTTTACCTTTCCTAAAGCCAAACTGATAATCATCTAACACATCCTCTATTTTCTTTTCCATTCTCCTGTAAATTATTCTTGGCATCAACTTGGATGCGAGAGCTCCTAAGCTGATTGTGCGATAATTCTCGCACTTGTCAGTTCGTGAAGTCTTTGGCATTGTACGGATGATGTTTTTCCCAATGTAAGATAGTATATCGCCAGACACATATATTCTACATATTTATTGCCTTATGGCGCCTTTTGCATCTTTTTTATTACGCAAATGTTTGACGGAATGGTGTGTTCTCCACAAATGCACATCCTCAGTAACTTTATTTTAAATAGTAATTACATTTGATAAGACATAAGATAAAAGAAGGCTGTATACATGGAAGAAGCCTGGAGGTACTGACAGGTTTCAGATAGATTATATAATGGTAAGACAGAGATTTTGGAACCAGGTTTTAAATTGTAAGACATTTCCAAGGGCAGATGTGGACTCCGAACTTTAGATTACAACTGAAGAAACTTCAAAAAGGTGGGAATTTAAGGAGATGGGACCTGGATAAACTGACTAAAACAAAGGTTGTAGAGAGTTTCAGGGAGAGCATTAGGGAACGATTGACAAGAATGGGGGAAAGAAATACAGAAGAAGAATGGGTAGCTTTGAGAGATGAAATAGTGAAGGCAGCAGAGGATCACGTAGGTAAAAAGACGAGGGATAATAGAAATCCTTGAGTAACAGAAGAGATACTGAATTTAATTGACGAAAGGAGAAAATATAAAAATGCGGTAAATGAAGCAGGCAAAAAGGAATACAAACGTCTCAAAAATGAGATCGACAGGAAGTGCAAAATGGCTAAGCAGGGATGGCTAGAGGACAAATGTAAGGATGTAGAGGCTTATCTCACTAAGGGTAAGATAGATACTGCCTACAGGAAAATTAAAGAGACCTTGTGTGAATATCAAGAGCTCAGATGGAAACCCAGTTCTAAGCAAAGAAGGGAAAGCAGAAAGGTGGAAGTAGTATATAGAGGATCTATATAAGGTCGATGTACTTGAGGACAATATTATGGAAATGGAAGAGGATGTAGATGAAGATGATATGGGAGATACGATACTGCGTGAAGAGTTTGACAGAGCACTGAAAGACCTGAGTCGAAACAAGGCTCCAGGAGTAGACAACATTCCATTAGAACCACTGACGGCCTTGGGAGAGCCAGTCTTGACAAAACTCTACCATCTGGTGAGCAAGATGTATGAGACAGGCGAAATACCCTCAGACTTCAAGAAGAATATAATAATTCCAATCCCAAAGAAAGCAGGTGCTGACAGATGTGAAAATTACCGAACAATCAGTTTAATAAGTCACGGATGCAAAATAATAACGTGAATTCTTTACAGACGAATGGAAAAACTGGTAGAAGCCGACCTCGGGACCTCGGCGAAGATCAGTTTGGATTCCGTAGAAATATTGGAACACGTGAGGCAATACTGACCCTACGACTTATCTTAGAATCTAGATTAAGGAAAGGTAAACCTACGTTTCTAGTATTTGTAGACTTAGAGAAATCTTTTGACAATGTTGACTGGATTTTCTTTTTTTTTTTTTTTTTCTTTCAGCAGTCTACTGACTGGTTTGATGCGGCCCGCCACGAATTCCTTTCCTGTGCTAACCTCTTCATCTCAGAGTAGCACTTGCAACCTACGTCCTCAATTATTTGCTTGACGTATTCCAATCTCTGTCTTCCTCTACAGTTTTTGCCCTCTACAGCTCCCTCTAGTACCATAGAAGACATTCCCTCATGTCTTAGCAGATGTCCTATCATCCTGTCCCTTCTCGTAATCAGTGTTTTCCACATATTCCTTTCCTCTCCGATTCTGCGTAGAACCTCCTCATTCCTTACCTTATCAGTCCACCTAATTTTCAATATTCGTCTATAGCACCACATCTCAAATGCTTCGATTCTCTTCTGTTCCGGTTTTACCACAGTCCATGTTTCACTACCATACAATGCTGTACTCCAGACGTACATCCTCAGAAATTTCTTCCTTAAATTAAGGCCGGTATTTGATATTAGTAGACTTCTCTTGGCCAGAAATGCCTTTTTTGCCATAGCGAGTCTGCTTTTGATGTCCTCCTTGCTCCGGCCGCCATTGGTTATTTTACTGCCTAGGTAGCAGAATTCCTTAACTTCATTGACTTCGTGACCATCAATCCTGATGTTAAGTTTCTCGCTGTTCTCATTTCTACTACTTCTCGTTACCTTCGTCTTTCTCCGATTTACTCTCAAACCATACTGTGTACTCATTAGACTGTTCATTCCGTTCAGCAGATCATTTAATTCTTCTTCACTTTCACTCAGGATAGCAATGTCATCAGCGAATCGTATCGTTGATATCCTTTCACCTCGTATTTTAATTCCACTCCTGAACCTTTCTTTTATTTCCATCATTGATTCCTCGATGTACAGATTGAAGAGTAGGGGCGAAAGGCTACAGCCTTGTCTTACACCCTTCTTAATACGAGCACTTCGTTCTTGATCGTCCACTCTTATTATTCCCTCTTGGTTGTTGTACATATTGTATATGACCCGTCTCTCCCTATAGCTTACCCCTACTTTTCTCAGAATCTCGAACAGCTTGCACCATTTTATATTGTCGAACAGTTTTTCCAGGTCGACAAATCCTATGAAAGTGTCTTGATTTATCTTTAGCCTTGCTTCCATTATTAGCCGTAACGTCAGAATTGCCTCTCTCGTCCCTTTACTTTTCCTAAAGCCAAACTGATCGTCACCTAGCGCATTCTCAATTTTCTTTTCCATTCTTCTGTATATTATTCTTGTAAGCAGCTTCGATGCATGAGCTGTTAAGCTGATTGTGTGATAATTCTCGCACTTGTCAGCTCTTGCCGTCTTCGGAATTGTGTGGATGATGCTTTTCCGAAAGTCATATGGTATGTCGCCAGACACATATATTCTACACACCAACGTGAATAGTCGTTTTGTTGCCACTTCCCGCAATGATTTTAGAAATTCTGATGGAATGTTATCTATCCCTTCTGCCTTATTTGTCCGTAAGTCCTCCAAAGCTCTTTTAAATTCCGATTCTAATACTGGTTCCCCTATCTCTTCTAAATCGACTCCTGTTTCTTCTTCTATCACATCAGACAATCTTCACCCTCATAGAGGCTTTCAATGTATTCTTTCCACCTATCTGCTCTCTCCTCTGCATTTAACAGTGGAATTCCCGTTGCACTCTTAATGTTACCACCGTTGCTTTTAATGTCACCAAAGGTTGTTTTGACTTTCCTGTATGCTGAGTCTGTCCTTCCAACAATCATATCTTTTTCGATGTCTTCACATTTTTCCTGCAGCCATTTCGTCTTAGCTTCCCTGCACTTCCTATTTATTTCATTCCTCAGCGAGTTGTATTTCTGTATTCCTGATTTTCCCGGAACATGTTTGTACTTCCTCCTTTCATCAATCAACTGAAGTATTTCTTCTCTTACCCATGGTTTCTTCGCAGCTACCTTCTTTGTACCTATGTTTTCCTTCCCAACTTCTGTGATGGCCCTTTTTAGAGATGTCCATTCCTCTTCAACTGTACTGCCTACTGCGCTATTCCTTATTGCTGTATCTATAGCGTTAGAGAACTCCAAACGTATCTCGTCATTCCTTAGTACTTCCGTATCCCACTTCTTTGCGTATTGATTCTTCCTGACTAATGTCTTGAACTTCAGCCTACTCTTCATCACTACTGTATTGTGATCTGAGTCTATATCTGCTCCTGGGTACGCCTTACAATCCAGTATCTAATTTCGGAATCTCTGTCTGACCATGATGTAATCTAATTGAAATCTTCCCGTATCTCCCGGCCTTTTCCAAGTATACCTCCTCCTCTTGTGATTCTTGAACAGGGTATTCGCTATTACTAGCTGAAACTTGTTACAGAACTCAATTAGTCTTTCTCCTCTTTCATTCCTTGTCCCAAGCCCATATTCTTCTGTAATCTTTTCTTCTACTCCTTCCCCTACAACTGCATTCCAGTCGCCCATGACCATTAGATTTTCATCCCCCTTTACATACTGCATTACCCTTTCAATATCCTCATACACTTTCTCTATCTGTTCACCTTCAGCTTGCGATGTCGGCATTTATACCTGAACTATCGTTGTCGGTGTTGGTCTGCTGTCGATTCTGATTAGAACAACCCGGTCACTGAACTGTTCACAGTAACACACCCTCTGCCCAACCTTCCTATTCATAACGAATCCTACACCTGTTATACCATTTTCTGCTGCTGTTGATATTACCCGATACTCATCTGACCAGAAATCCTTGTCTTCCTTCCACTTCACTTCACTGACCCCTACTATATCTAGATTGAGCCTTTGCATCTTTCAAATTCTGAATGTGGCAGGGATAATATACAGGGAGCGAAAGGCTATTTACAATTTGTACAGAAACCAGATGGCAGTTATAAGAGTCGAGGGGCATGAAAGGGAAGCAGTGGTTGGGAAGGGAGTGAGACAGGGTTGTAGTCTCTCCCCGATGTTATTCAATCTATATAATGAGCAAGCAGTGAAGGAAACAAAAGAAAAATTCGGAGTAAGTATTAAAATCCATGGAGAAGAAATAAAAACTTTGAGGTTCGCCGATGACATTGTAATTCTGTCAGAAACAGCAAAGGACTTGGAAGAGCAGATGAACGGAGTGGATAGTGTCTTGAAAGGAGGATATAAGATGAACATCAACAAAAGCAAGACGAGGATAATGGGATGTAGTCGAATTAAGTCGGGTGATGCTGAGGGAATTAGATTAGGAAATGAGACACTTAAAGTAGTAAAGGAGTTTTGCTATTTGGGGAGCAAAATAACTGATGATGGTCGAAGTAGAGAGGATATAAAATGTAGACTGGCAATGGCAAGGAAAACGTTTCTGAATAAGAGAAATTTGTTAACATCGAGTATAGATTTAAGTGTCAGGAAGTCGTTCCTGAATGTATTTGTTTGGAGTGTAGCCATGTATGGAAGTGAACATGGACGATAAATAGTTTGCACAAGAAGAGAATAGAAGCTTTCGAAATGTGGTGCTACAGAAGAATGCTGAAGATAAGGTGGGTAGATCACGTAACTAATGAGGAGGTACTGAATAGGATTGGGGAGAAGAGAAGTTTGTGGCACAACTTGACTAGAAGAAGGGATCGGTTGGTAGGACATGTTTTGAGGCATCAAGGGATCACAAATTTAGCATTGGAGGGCAGCATGGAGGGTAAAAATCGTAGAGGGAGACCAAGAGATGAATACACTAAGCAGATTCAGAAGGATGTTGGTTGCAGTAAGTACTGGGAGATGAAGAAGCTTGCACAGGATAGAGTAGCATGGAGAGCTGCATCAAACCAGTCTCAGGACTGAAGACCACAACAACAACAAGACAAACTCATGGTAAGTTAGGAAGTGGTCAGTCGCATGTATTAGCTGATACCACCTTTGTAAAAGTATGCCAAGAACGCGGCTGACAAACAGACCTAAGTAATTCAAAAAATGGCTCTGAGCACTATGGGACTTAACATCTATGATCATCAGTCCCCTATAACTTAGAACTACTTAAACCTAACTAACCTAAGGACATCACACAACACCCACTCATCACGAGGCAGACCTAAGTAATTGTTTAAATAACGTTTAACGACTGTTCTACAAAAATTTTGGACGTACAGCCGCATAAATTTCACTTCTTCTGATGTTTCGGCCGTATGCCGTCCAGCCGTTTTCCGAGTGACCGAGGTGATTGACGCTCCAGCATTTGCTGCGTCCCGCCGACTGCGCCACTGCGCATGCGGCCACAGTTTTCAAGGCGCCAGGGACGTTGATCGGCGTTAAAGAGATGAAACATATGCATAAAATTAGATCTTTGGCTGTACGATCGATGCACACGGTGATGTTGACGTATCACTGCGAGCTGCAACGTCTTTGTTAGTTTATTAGAGAAAGTGCCGGATTCCGTGATTTGTTCAAGCTGAAGTCGCTACCTCTATTAATTAAATTCGTCTACAGCCGAACTTCAGTTGCTTCTTTTTATTTATTTATTTATTTATTTATTGTTCCGTGGGACCACATTTAGGAGAAGTCTCCATGGTCATGGAACGAGTCAATACATGAAATTATAACACGATTGTAGAAACAGATAAAATGAAATATAAGAAACATATTCAGGCGACAAGTCGTTAGTTTAAATAAAGAAAATCAAGAATGTAACACTGGAATTTGCTTAATTTTTTAGCTCTTCCAGGAGCTCCTCGACAGAATAGAAGGAGTGAGCCATGAGGAAACACTTCAGTTTAGACTTAAAAGTGTTTGGGCTGCTGCTAAGATTTTTGAGTTCTTGTGGTAGCTTATTGAAAATGGATGCAGCAGAATACTGCACTCCTTTCTGCACAAGAGTCAAGGAAGTGCATTCCACATGCAGATTTGATTTCTGCCTAGTATTAACTGAGTGAAAGCTGCTAACTCTTGGGAATAAGCTAATATTGCTAACAACAAACGACATTAAAGAAAATACATACTGTGAGGGCAATGTCAAAATTCCCAGACTATTGAATAGGGGTCGACAAGAGGTTTTCGAACTTACACCATACATAGCTCGAACAGCCAGTTTTTGAGCCAAAAATACCCTTTTTGAATCAGAAGATTTACCCCAAAAAATAATACCATATGACATAAGCGTATGAAAATATGCGAAGTATACTACTTTTCGTGTTGAAATGTCACTTATTTCAGATACTGTTCTAATGGTAAATAAAGCGGCATTTAGTTTCTGAACAAGATCCTGAACATGGGCTTACAGCTTACTATCTATCCGTACGCCTAGGAACTTGAACTGTTCCGTCTCGCTTATAACATCCCCATTCTGTCTGATTAAAATGTCAGTTCTTGTTGAATTGTGAGTTAGAAACTGTAAAAACTGAGTCTTACTGTCATTTAGCATCAAATTATTTTCCACAAGCCACGAACTTATATCATGAACTACATTATTTGATAATGTTTCAACATTACACACAAGATCCTTCACTACCAAGGTGGTGTCATCAGCAAACAGAAATATTTTTGAATCACCTGTAATACTAGAAGGCATATCATTTATATAAATAAGAAACAGCAGTGGCCCCAGCACCGACCCCTGGGGAACGCCCCATTCAACAGTGCCCCATTGGGACTGAACATCATTACCACTCTCAATATTGCGGAGGATTACCTTCTGCTTTCTGTTCTTAAAGTAGGAGGCGAACCAATTGTAAGCAACTCCCCTTACTCCATAATGTTCCAACTTCTGCAGTAATATTTTGTGGTCAACACAGTCAAAAGCCTTCGTTAAATCAAAGAAAACACCTAACGTTCGCAACCTTTTATTTAATCCGTCCAAAACCTCACAGAGAAAAGAGACTATAGCATTTTCAGTTGTTAAGCCATTTCTAAAACCAAACTGTACATTTGACAGCAAGTTATGTGAATTTAAATGCTGCAGTAACCTTGTATATACAACCCTCTCGATAACTTTAGCAAACACCGATGGCATAGAAATAGGTCTATAATTGTCAACATTATCCCTGTCTCCCTTTTTATAAAGTGGCTTCACTACCGAGTACTTTAATCGGTCAGGAAACCGACCACTCCTAAAGGAAAAGTTACAGATATGGCTAAGTACTGAGCTGACATACGTGGAACAATACTTCAGTATTCTGCTAGATACCCCGTCATATCCATGAGAGTTCTTGGTCTTTAGTGATTTAATTATTAACTCAATCTCCCTCTTGTCAGTATCATGGAGGAGCATTTCAGGTAACAGTCTCGGAACACTTTTTTCTAAGAGCGCTATATGATTCCCTGTTGGGACTAGGTTTCTATTTAGTTCACCTGCTATATTCAGAAAGTGATTATTAAATACTGTACATATATGCGACTTATCAGTAACACGGACATCCCCACTACGCACTGATTCTATATTCTCGACCTGTCTCTGCAGACCAGCCACTTCCTTTACGACTGACCATATGGTTTTAATTTTATCCTGAGACTTAGCTATTCTATCTGCATACCACATACTTTTTGCCTTCCTAATAACTTTTTTAAGCACCTTACAATACTGTTTGTAATGGGCTGCTGCATTTAGATTTTGACTGTTTCTAACGTTTTGATATAATTGCCACTTTGTTCTACAAGATATTCTTATCCCATTAGTCAGCTACCCAGGCTGCCTGTTTGTGCTAGTACCCTGTTTTGAACGTTCTAACGGAAAGCAACTTTCAAAGAGCACGAGAAAAGTCTTGAGGAAAGCATTATATTTATCGTCTACTGTATTAGCACTATAAACATCCTGACACTCTTGTTCCTTGATAAGGTTTACAAAAGTCTGTACAGCAACTGGATCAGCTTTCCTAAAAAGTTGGTAACTATATTTAACATGTGTTGCAGCACAAAAATCTTTTGGACTTAAAATTTGTGCATCATGATCTGAAAGGCCATTCACCTTTTTGCTAACAGAATGCCCTTCTAATAATGACGAATGAACAAAAATATTTTCTATGGTTGTTCTACTGTTCCCTTGCACTCTCGTTGGAAAGAATACGGTTTGCATAAGATTATATGAATCACTGAGTCCCAGGAAGATGAAGTCGAGGCTATAATTTCGCCGTCATCGTACATCATTGAGAGCCCAGTGTCAATACAGTGCTCAGCTATCGCCTATTTATTAGGTTGTAAGAGCCAGGTGTATCTGCTGTGCTCTGCGTATCTCACATGGACTACACGTGTCGTATGTCCCATGTATGAGAGGCCATACAGGGAATCTTCTAAATCCCAGGCTTACGAAGTACCAAATCATCTTTAACTGAACCGAGGAGTGCTGCTGTCCTTGGTGGAGGCCGAAAAATCACTTTCACTTTGTGTTTCCGCCCTCTAGCTAGGGCAGTAGCAGTGACTCGTCGGCTACTTGTGAATAAAGCCGTATCATCAGCAAATTGGGCAAGCACCACTCTCGGTAGAACTGTGACGTCGTCAACATAGGTGACGAAGAGAACTGGTGACAAAATCGATGTCTGTGGAATGCCTGCCGAAGGGGGTTTGAGACTGGAGCGTTGTCCTTGTATCTTAACTGTTATCTTCCTGTCCTGAAGAAAGCTGATGATCGACCTGATAAAGTAGCCAGGGACGACATGAAGGTCATACAATTTGATGATCAGTTTGTCACGCCAGACTCTGTCGTAAGCCTTCTCTATATAAAAAAAATGGCGGTGGTGTAACTAGACCCATTCATATTAGAGGCGATATATTCTGAGATCCGCAGAAATTGTAATTCCGCCGAAAGCCGAGGCTGAAAGGCGAGCTGATCCGACCTTATCATATCTAGGTCGAGGATTACAGGTCCTATCCTGTTTAGTAGCAACCGTTCAAGAAGTTTGGACATTTTTGGCAAGAGACTGACTGGTCCAAAATCAGAGGGCTGGCTTAGATCTTTCCCAGGCTTTGGAATAGGCGCCAACTGAGCAACCTTCCAAGGTTGTAAGAAGTACCCCAACGACATGCAGCTGTTGTAGTTGGGTGTGAGGAAACAAGTGGCTTCTGGAGTATGTGCTTAAGTTGGTCATGAGTGACGCCATCTAGTCACACTCTGGGGTCCACATCGTTCTGAGCTTCGTAGCCGGCCGCTGTGGCCTAGCGGTTCTAGACGCTTCAGTCCGGAACCGCGCTGCTGCTACGGTCGCAGGTTCGAATCCTGCCTCGGGCATGGACGTGCGTGACGTCCTTAGGTTAGTTAGGTTTAAGTAGTTCTAAGTCTAGGAGACTGATGACCTCAGATGTTAAGTCCCATAGTGCTTAGAGCTATTTGAACCATTTAAGCTTCGTAAGTCGAAGTGAAAAGTTCTGCTTTGGCGAGTGGGTCGTACGTCACTACTGCAGGAGCCTGGAGTGCTCGGTTCAGTGGTCGTATATTCCGTAGGATGTAGACAAGATTCCACTCTATCCGGGATTGTTGCAGACATTTTGGCTTCCTACACCTCAGTTGGACATGGGGTTTGACAAAATGAATGTCTGATATAATAGAAAGACATAGATACAGTTGCATAATTAAAATATAGATAGCAGATTTGTTAATTAAGTCAAAGTTTGACAGAGATGAAATGGCAAATGAATAATTCACTAAAAATAAGTTAGAGGGATAGTCACATAAGTTAAAAAAATTAAGAACCTGGTATGTTGACTGATTAAGATAGAGACATACATGAGTGATGTGATGAGTGGGCCTAGATTGTCAGGAAGAGGGGTATCATGGGAACGTAACAGCAGGGCAGTGTGTAAAAGTGTGTTTGAGTGGGCAGATGTTTGGAGAAAGAATTCGGAATGTGAAGGGTTTTCCTGTTAGAGACCAAGCTTTAGGGTGTGGGTGGAGAGGAAGGGAGTTCTGACTGGGGAAGGTAGTGTGGGTTCTATTTAGGTCTGGTAGGATGTGTATATATCAGGGCGGATTTCATGGTCAGATAAGGGTAAGTGATTAAAGTTTCGTTGGAAGAGTATGTGGAGAATGTGAAGGTATAGCGCTGGGGGAATGTGGTGGTAGTGGTGCAGCTGAGTATCAGGAGTAGTGAACAGGTTAAAAAATGGTTCAAATGGCTCTGAGCACTATGGGACTCAACTGCTGAGGTCATTAGTCCCCTAGAACTTAGAACTAGTTAAACCTAACTAACCTAAGGACATCACAAACATCCATGCCCAAGGCAGGATTCGAACCTGCGACCGTAGCGGTCTTGCGGTTCCAGACTGCAGCGCCTTTAACCGCACGGCCACTTCGGCCGGCAGTAGTGAACAGGGAGAAGCTATGGGGTGGGTAGTGTCGAGTTCACGAGTAATGTAGATATTCATCTGTGTTCAAGATGGAATAGGAGGGAGAGGAATTTTATAAGATAAAGGGGAGGGGGGGGGGAGGTAAGCGGATTCGAAGGGCTAGGTGGAGCACATTGCATTCAAGCGTCTGTAGGGCGTGATAAAAGGAGGGAGGAGTGGAAGTCCATGCCACATTTGCATAGCAGAGGATGGGTAGGGTCAGGGATTTAAATATGTGGAGGTTTGTGGAAGGGTGCAATCCCCATGTTCGGCCGCTTAGTAGATGTAGTAATTTTAGTCTACTGTGGGCGTTCTGTTGACTGGTTAGTAGATGGGTCTTCCATATTAGTTGGCGATCAAGGATTAGTCCGAGGTATTTTAATGTGTTAACTGGATAACATGCTTGTGGGTGGTAAGGTAAAAGTCGTGCGGACGGCACTCTGAGTGGTTCGGCTTACACTTATTTCCTGGGTTTTGGTGTGGTTGATTTGAAGGAGCCACTGGTTACATCAGGAGGTGAACTGAATGAGATTGAGCTGTAGCGATCGTTCGCCTTTCAGGAGGGTAGGATAGAGGGTGAGGAACACGGTGTCATCGGCAAGCTAGAGGAGATGAGCAGGAGGAGGGGTCTTTGGCATATTGGCAGTATAGCGGATACGTAGGAGATGAAAGAGGACGGAACTTCGGGACTCACCTGCAGTGGGACGGACGATACGGGGTTGCTTTTGATGGTAACATAAGATGGGTGGTAAGAGAGAAAGTATGCGATAAGACGGACATAATTTATGGGAAGTGTGTAGGTCAGGACCTTAAAGAAGAGGCTGGTATGCCATACATACTTTTTCTAGACCAAGGGAGACAAAAATAGCGGATTTGCGGTTGCTGATTTCAACGGTATAAGCTGAAATAGTACACATGAATGAGATTTTCACTCTGCAGCGGAGTGTGCGCTGATATGAAACTTCCTGGCAGATTAAAACTGTGTGCCCGACCGAGACTCGAACTCGGGAACTTTGCCTTTCGCGGGCAAGTGCTCTGGCAGAAGTAAAGCTGTGAGTACCGGGCGTGAGTGGTAGAGCACTTGCCCGCGAAAGGCAAAGTTCCGGAGTTCGAGTCTCGGTCGGGCACACAGTTCTAATCTGCCAGGAAGTTTCAATAGTACACATGTTTGAAAGCACTTATTCATAAATAAGTAAATGACTTTCTATTAGAGAGATTCGGCTGTTTTAGATTTATTTTGCGATCATTCATGTCTCTCGATATTTACTTACGATTTGAACGCGAAGATATGATTATTTCGTTGAATAAGTAGAAAATTCATTAGAAACAAACACTAATCTTACGGCTATCTTCTCAGCGCTAGGGGTGCTAGTGTCGTCCCAACCTTCAGACGTAACAGTTTCCACAGATGTCACTACGTTTACATGCGACACATCTTCCAAAAGACGAGAACAGAATTTTGGAAACCGGTTTTCGCTGTCCTGTTTACATGTTAACTTCTGAAGCGTATTCGCTAACCCATTTAAATATGGCTTCTGGAAAACATCTGTTCCAGTTTCTGAATTGGTCAGCATAGTCGCTATTTCTCTTCACTTAAATATCACAGATAGACACTTTCATGCTCAGTCTAATGTTTCTGCGTTTCCTTCACTATACAGTAAGTCACTCCGTACATATTAGTCGAATATTTTGAAAAAAAAAGAAAAAATGACCTAACCTGACAACCCAAGCACGATTTAAAAACAGTTGTGCTTTTACATGGGAGCGAAAATTAATTGTTCAAGTGGAAAACCGACAGTTAGAAAAGGATTTCCAGAATCTATTTTGGAGTGTTTACATGACGATTCAGGAACAGTATTGTGAAATCAGATTATGAAATACAGTTTTGGGAGCTCCATGTAAGTATAATGTGTGAGTGTAGCGATGTGTGTTATAATTGTGAATAACTTTTTTATTTATTCTTTTTCTACTCTTCCAGAATCCGATGAAGGAAAGACGGGAGACTGACCAAGAAAAAAATTCAGTACCGTTTAACGAACCGAAGTTGTGGAGCCTTACTTTGCAAACTGTTATAACCTCTTCGTGACCTTCAAGTAAAAAGATCAATACGAAAGTAGATGAATAATTTCAAGCGACTTTATGAAGCGGGTCAAAGTATCTGTTGTGTTAGATCAGAATTACTTTCATTACGTAAAATATTAGATTGTATTTCATAAGGAAGTTTACATCCAAAACAATTATTTAACAAAATGGTTCAAATGGCCCTGAGCACTATGGGACTTAACTGCTGTGGTCATTAGTCCCCTAGAACTTGGAACTACTTAAACCTAACTAACCTAAGGATATCACATACATCCATGCCCGAGGCAGGATTCGAACCTGCGACCGTAGCGGTCGCGCGGCTCCAGACTGTAGCGCCTAGAACCGCTCGGCCACTCCGGCCGGCCAATTATTTAACAGCTTTCCTAAAAGTTTGTCGCGTTAGTTACGCTGATAAGTAGTGGAGTAATGATTCAAATGACAGTTGTCTGTACGATCATCTGATCATCGGTTTATCCTAGGAATTTCTAAGGTACTGTGATCACGGCGAGAAATAGTCCTGTGACCTCAGTTTGTGAGATGGCTTGAAACCTGTCTTTGAGACGCATGTGCGAGGTGGTTCTAAGACAATTGGACGAAAAGTGCATTGAGCCAGATTTTGTACTAAGACTGTTAATGCAATGTGAAGCTGAAACCAAGAACTGAACTCGTGAAATCTTCTCGGGTGATCAGCCGAGTAAAGGCGTCGTCTTCTCGCAACGTTTCGAAGGGTTTCGTACCCATCATCTTCAAGCCTTTACTCGGCTGATCACCCGAGAAGATTTCACGAATGGAATACGCCGAGAAAGTCTCAAATCACATTTAACATACCTCTACGGGGAGGATATCCATCGCAGCTACCAGATGCTACAGAAACTCTTCGCTTGAAGATGATGGGTACGAAACCCTTCGAAACGTTGCGAGAAGACGACGCCTTTACTCGGCTGATCACCCGAGAAGATTTCACGAATGGAATACGCCGAGAAAGTCTCAAATCACATTTAAGAACTGAACTGATAATTACTTAACTTTATGGAAGGTCTTTTCAAAATGTGGCTGCAACATACGATACACATTACTCTGACAGATAAGTCTGTGAAATAAGGCTTGTAATTAATGCTTGTTTTTATTCGTTCCAAGACCAGTCCTTCTAAAACTAAAAAAAAAGAATCTTGGGTACTTTTTTCGATGGGCAGGAGGGATTAAATTTCCGAAAAGGTAACTCTCATTAATTCGGAATTCCTCGGTGATGAAGGACGTCCCTTAACAAGGAGTAACGGCGCCGGTAACTTTCAGAGCGAGTGTAGCTCAATTAGTCGCGAAGTTTTAGACACGAAAATCCGAAGAGGTGAGTGGGCTTCCAGTTTTAGCTGTGCAGCTCTAAAGTGTGATCGAAGGCGTGCTCTGCCATGTCATTTTCAGCCCATTTCTGTGAGGACGTATAGCTGTCTTTAACAACACAAGCTAAAACGCAGTCGAAACGTGAGTGAACTAATCAAGAAGGTCAGTTCAGCGTTTTATGCCCTTAGAAGCATTTTTCGTTGTGTTGATCTAAAGGCAAGAGTTATTTTGCCTATTTTCATTCCCTGTTGGAATTAGATTGTGGGGCTGTGCACTTTGTGCACTTGTAGCAAATTATATGTATGTACAGCAGAAACGGTTAGTAAGCAGATTGTGTAAAGCACATAACCGTACAACTTCTACAAGCCTTTTTAAGGACCTTCGAATTCTATTTTCACTTTTCAACACACCCGCCGGTCTTTAATACTTCTTTTCTTACTGCCGAGAACGAAAATCAGTTTCAGCTGAATTGTGATATACACAGTCACAATGCAAAATACAAGAATAATTTTCATGTAGACTTGCCTCCCCCCTCATCAGCCGTCCTTTCTACAAATTATCTGAATACCTATGTACAGGGATGCAGTTATGTTGGTCAAATGGCAAGTAGTAGCGTATGTTATAAAGCTGTATGACTTTTAATAACCCACTGTGAATAGGATTCAATATTTGTAGATGGGAAAAAAGTCTTCGAAGAGTACTATTGTAATCAAGTAAATACACCGGTGTGAAAAACTTAAGAACGAAACAACTTTCGCACGATGTGTCACTGCCAAGTAACATATCTCAATGAAACTTGGATCACACATAGAAATATCTGTTACAGTACCGTACCGATGGTAATTGAAAGAAATACGCAATGAGACGAACAGATATGACACTTTTATTTAAAGGTAATAATTACCACGAGTCATGTTTGTCCCCTGGTCGTTACAAAACGGGGGCATACTCGTAATAGAATGTTTGATCACCACGTATGGCAATCATGCTTTACAACGTACCCACATGCTAGCATCAAGGCTGGCAAGGAATTCTTGTAGTTGAGCGTTACATTCCTCCACCAGTGCGGTCGACAACTACTGGATGGTTGTTCGTGCATGCAGAGCTGCTACGAGACATCTCTTCAGTTCACACCACACATGCTCCATGGGATTTAAGTTGGGAGGACGGGCAGCCCGATCAATTTGCCGAAAATCCTCTCATTCCAAGAGCTCCAGTACCTGCTCTGTTCGACGCGGTAGCGCACTGTAATGTATAAAAATGAAGTCAGGGCCGAATGCAGCAGTGAAAAGGCGCACAATGGGAAGGGGCAGAGTGTCACAATAAAGTCGACAGATGATGGGGTACTGTGCTAAAAGATTAGCAACACTACCCTCTTCCCTACTCTGACACACATCTTAACACCTCGACCACCAAAACGATTATATTCGACCATGTGCCTTGGTGCATTAAATGTTCTCAGCCGTATGATGACCGTGTGTCCAGAATCACTGCTCTGGCTGAATCTGCTTCGCGATCTCACTTTTCGTTGGTCCAGTTTCTATGCTCTCGGCTCCATCGGCGATGGTGCCGCCGATATACAGGTGTCAGTGAAATACAACGTAATGGTCGTCAGGGAAAGAGAGCACTCGCACGCAGTTACCCTGAGACTGTGGAGCGTGAAATTACGTGCTTTGGACTATTGTTAAATGTGGTTGCGATGGCTCCCGCTGTTAGAGTTCGGTCCCTTTCCGTCCGTTGCACAGTGTAGCGGTCATCTGCTGCTGTAGTTGACCGTGGTCGACCACCTCGTCGCCTCTGGGCAGCAGTGCCGGTGGTTCTAACGCTCGCTACGCACGTGAAATAATGTTGTGGGCAGTACCAAATTCTTGGACCACCCTCGCCAGACTTTGTCACCCTTCCAGTTTCCCGACGCTTCTTCCCTGTGTGAAGTCATCCAAATTATGTCTCCGGCCTATGCTGTGGTGAAGGAAACGCCACAGTGCACCTTAACTCCTCGCTGATTGAGGCGCCCTATCTTTTCCCATTCATTCAATTCCCTCGTGTTGTGGGGCCAGCCCCACATAGCAACATAGTCACGCTGACCTCACGGTATGTGACACCCACCTTTCTGTGCACAGTTGGGGAGACCTCTAGGAAAGGGTTCCAGCACTTTCATTCATTGCCGGCCGGTGTGACCGAACGATTCTAGGCGCTTCAGTCCGGAACCACGCTGCTGCTACGGTCGGAGGTTCGAATCCTGCCTCGGTCATGGATGTGTGTGATGTCCTTAGGTTAGTTAGGTTTAAATGGTTCTAAGTCTATGGGACTGATGACCTCAGATGTTAAGTCCCATAGTGCTTAGAGCCATTTGAGCCATTTCATTCAGTTGGACTGAGTAGTTAATAAGTTATGTTGCTTTATATACTTGATCTCGTCCTTAAGTTTTGAAGAGTAGTGTGTTAAGGTACTGATAGTAAATGAACAGCAGGTACGCATCAAAACACACGCACTAGAAGCAATTTAGATAGTTAATGTTTATGTTCAAAACTAAGGTAGCTAAGGTCATTCTGGATCAGAATACACGGGTAACATTGTAATCGGAATTTAAAAGTACTTGCCTTTACATTCCTAGAGAGAGCTTTTGGCACAAAGAGATTCTGGTTAACAAGCTTGAACGTAACGTTTCACAGTGAAGAAGCCTGTAGTACGTAATAACGAAAACGCACAACAAAGAACACATAATAATGCAAAAACCCTCAGATGACACACGTACACTCGTATCACATTGTGTTCAGCCTGTTCTCTCAGTGCACATAACAAATGAAGAACTGTGGATGAAGCCAGATCAACAGGCATTACATGCTTTGATCAAGAATGACAATGCATTGAGAATGTTTTTAGCTGAAATCTAGATCTGCCAACAAAATTTAAAACGGACGACCGATAGCTGAAATCTATTATTTACAAGTCAAATGGAGAACTGTTCCCTTATACGTATTGTTCAAAATTTCGACGCTAAGGCAATGGCAGAATGTAGAGCGACGTATCATCGACTGTCTTACACACTCAAGAATTTCAGGAGTTTGGCGTACTGCTTCCGTGGCTGCGAAAATCTTAGCTGCCAAATCTGAGCGAGTATCGACTGGAGTCACATAAAATACGCTCTTCACACCTGAGAAGAAGTCTATCGATGTCGTGTCTGGTGATTGAGATGGTGGAACAGAACCACCGTGACTAATCCACTGTCGAACAAACTGTACTCCAGTGTGGTTCGTAACATCGAATGCAAAGTGTGCCAATACACCGTCGTGCTCAATCCATGTAAATCTACGAATTATCAACAGCACATCTTCTAGGAACTATGGGAGGACAAGCTGCTGAAACGTTTTCTACATAACTCTGTCCGTTGTATCGGGAAGTAGATAGTGTCAAATGAAAAAGTCCTTGACAGTACCAGCCCATACATTCTCGGTGAATTGTTGGGATTCTTCGTCCGATTGCTTTAATGATTACACCTTCTGTGGGCGACAAAGGTGCAACTTTTATTTGTCAGCTTCTCAAAACAGTTGACTGGCTTGTGCTCAGAGTTCACGCAGCGCGCTGACTACTAGAAACAGGTTTGTCACCAATCACATGTACACATTCTCTTCTGTATCGGGTGTTACAGCATGTATTATATAGCCAGTACTTTTCATTCTAATGTGGAAGGATCCAGTTTCACCTAGGAGGGTATGTACAGATGCAAGATTACTGTGACATGGTTGTCACTGGTGCGGGAACAGCTCAGCCAGCGCAGCATCATTGTGCTGCTCTTCCATTTCAGCCAGTGAATCCATACACGAGATGGACATTGGCCAACTATTCTATTCGTAGTATTGCCGTGAATAGCTGTTAATGCGTAACTAAAAACAAAACCCTGAACAGAACCGAGCAGTACTGATTGCAAATTTGAGCGCAACGATGTAGAGTACACGCAGAACGACGTGGCCGTTAGATGCATAATCAGAAGGGCACATGTGTGGAGAGTGGTAGTGATTGGGGTTGCGGGTAGGCGCTGCAGGGGAAACGCCGAGCGCTGGAAGAGAAGTGCCGTTCTAAACTGAAGCCTATGCTCACATTTTTTGAACATTTTAAGTGGAGGCCCTCACTCCCAGACTTGCATGGTGACCATTCAAAAAGGTTTGTCACCTCTGCTTTGGCTAGCATCTAAAAAGAGTTCCGCTCAAAACGCAACAAAAGCCGCGATTTATTTTCGCCTGGCTTGTTAATCATTTGTAACTTTCAGAGAAGTGTTACGAGTGACGCATTTTGACTAAAACCTAAATATTTCTCTTGTCCTGTTAAAAGCTTTTTATTTTGCCAATTCACAGCGGAGTTTACACAGTGTCACGTCACGGACATGTGGAGACAAAATCACGAGAGAATTCTGAAATAGTGGTTTATTAAGTTTGTTAAGTAGGGAATTGAGGAAAAGTAAGGTCAATAGCTATGAAAATGCACATCCTTGGTACAAAAATAAACGTGTAATGTCTTCACTTAAGTTGCTCCTAAACGTAGCATTTCTCGTTTCACCAACTATCGATGGTCCTTAAAAATTACATTATTTCATCGAAAAAGTTTGCAGTTAGTGGAATAACAGGATAGATAATGAAGTTTTCCATAACAACTACATGGAAAAATACTGTCCTCTTTGTATGCTATCATTTGGCAAAATCTCATTTCGATATCTCAAACCATTTATGAAATATGAGGAATGTTGTGGATATTTCACTCTGGCTTTTTCGCTGACGTGCGCGATCGCTAATGATAGTGCTACACCAGATAAATTTCCTCGAGATTGGTGACAGAACCTCCACCCATGACTAAAGAAAAATTCAGTATGTTAGCTAAATTTCTTACACGGCAACATATTATGTAATATGCACCAGATGCAAAATCATAGTGATCCCTATTTTTCATTGCAAACTTTTTCGAATTTCGCGGTGTTTCATTACTTACATGCAAATACCACAATAATTATGACCATTAACGACATGATAGGAACGTGATCATGAAGTTGACGTATAAAGCTATAAGGAAAATATGAAATCCTTTTACCGAATAGTTTCTGTAAAATTGTTTGAGAAAGATTTTAGGGCCTGCATTTCGATTCTGTCATTGCCGACCGGCGGAAAAGGTGCATACACTGTCGGCCTCCCCTTCCGAACAAACGAATGAACTCGCCCAGCGCTTTGGTAGAAAACTGGTCACAACGCATCGGCGACCATATCCTGTGTGGACTCTGAGAAGAGTGTTACTGTTTGTCAACAGCTGTTACTGTGAGTGGATGGAAGTAAGACACGCAGAACATAATGTCGTCATTTGCACTGCTCTACACTGTTTTCAGTGCAATATGGAAAAATTGCTAATTTGGACAAGAAACCAGACGAAATGCAATACCTCTGTAATGAGCCGGCAGATTTCTTGAATCACTCATACCAAAATGCTCAGGAAGTATCCCTGAACAACCTCTGAGGGGAGTAGATGGAGTTCTGGTTCACGTTGTACATTTCCCTTAATGTGTGACACGCCTAGAGTGGCATCAGTCGGCATTTTATCTTGTGGCGGACAGTGATCATAACGTTTTGCCTCATTGGTATAGTTGACTCTGTGACGATCACGAAACTTTAAAATTCACTCTGCAGCACTGGTGTGTTTGCCCTAGGACATTATTGAGAGGCATTGTGTACGCTAATCATACGGGAAGCTCGCCTCAGTTCACGGCGTTGCACAGGTATCTACTTATTTCACTCTTCAATTAGTCCATCTCCTCCTTCACCCTCTATCAGTCCATCTCCTTCTCCCCTCTCTCAATGTTCATCTCCTTCTCCCCCTCTTCGTCTCCTTCCCCCTCCTCTCAATTTCTACCTCCTACTCTCCGCTCTCTCTGCCCATCTCCTTCTCTCCCTCTATCTGTTTATCTCCCAGTCCTCCCCCCCCCCTTTTTTGTGGCTCTCTCTTCCTTTTTTCTGGTGTATAATACCGGTTCTGTGTTGTTGTTTGGAAAGTTTTTTCCGACTGTATACCGGGAAAACTGAGCTAATTTACGGATTCAGTTGGGAAGTTGACGATTTCGTGCTTTCGCTGTGTCAGTGGATTTGAATTTTTTGTTCTTCCCCTGACATCCTATTCTGTAGTTGGTAATTTGGTTGTCATATTTTGTTCCTATCACTATTCGCTCACGTAACTAGTGTTTTTTACGAGTAGTAGCGGATACACTTTTACGATAAGTTGCTTCTCAGTCTTTACTATGTAGCACAAGTCATTGGTTACGATGATTTTGCCAGAGCGCACATCAGCGTGATTGAGCTTAAAAGAATCGGTAATATTCTAGAACATCCAAAAACATTCTTTAGCATTAGAAAATATTCTTAGAAGCTAGGGAGCATTAAAGATCTAAATTTTTTCCTTTGAGAAAGACAATGACGAGAGGGAGGAATATGATGTCCCAGTGATCATCATGAGGTGAAAGCGAGCCTTTCAAAAATTCGTATCTGCAGTCACAGCAGCTGTGCCCCCTGTACGACCACTATAGAGCATTATGGGGGAATCAAGGCTTGATCCAGGCACAAAGATCAGTGATTGGCTGCGTGTGGCTTTGGAATATTGTTAACTTCACCCTCAAACACTATGGTTTATGAAATGGTTCAAATGGCTCTGAGCACTATGGGACTCAACTGCTGAGGTCATAAGTCCCCTAGAACTTAGAACTAGTTAGACCTAACTAACCTAAGGACAACACACACATCCATGCCCGAGGCAGGATTCGAACCTGCGACCATAGCGGTCGCGCGGTTCCAGACTGAAGCGCCAGAACCGCTCGGCCACCAGCGGCCGGCCTATGGTTTATGAGTGTAAGTGGGAATATCTTCAGGGTACCTTCACGTGGCAGCGGAATATTTTTTTGACAGACGAGGCACATTGTACTCTGTATGGTGCCATGAATAGATAGAACTGTCGCATATGGTGTTCTACTCTGCCACATGTTGTGCGCTCAGGCTATATGAGTGTGTGATGTGGTTTCACAAAGTCCTGTATTCGCGGTCCGTTTTTCTTAGAGGAGACGACATCTTACAGACCTGTTAGGTGTACAGTGACACCTGGACCTTATAAGGACCTCCTTCCGCCAGTCACTGGTTATGTGTATATATCGGGTGGTTATAATTAAACTGAAGGTTTTCAGAGTCCTGCAGTGCAGTGCAGGGCGCTGGAACATCGCAGGTATGTTCATTAGTCAGTGCGCTCGGGACTATGCTGAAAAATATAATAGCTCCACTTTCTACCAGCAGCTGAAAATATGGCGCTGTAAGCAATCAGAATGTGAAGTATGCTGTTCGTCACTTGGTGATGTGTATTAACTGCTTTTGTGAAGAGACTGTTGGTGTAACTGGATAACAAGTTTAAAGCTTTTCGTACAAAACGGAATAGTTACTGAGAAGAAACACAGGGGACTGCTCGTAAAGTTGTTTAATCAGAATGGCAGCAATAGCAGCGCTGCATTGTGAGGATATTGCCGACAGAAACAGCTGTGAAGAGGCCCCATGTCAGCAAATGGGCTAAAGAGTATGAGCGATCTTTAGAAACGAGTGAGTTAGGTGGTGCAGCAGGGAAAGGGAGGCGGCTCATTCTTGTGGCAGTTGTTTACCAAGTTGCTGTGGCTACAGCCTTTCCTGCAGCATATGCCTCAAATTCTGGAGCCTGCACTCGAACTGTGCCACGGGAATTGTCTCTGCCCTGGTCAACAAATCAAAAAATTTTGAGACGCATTTTGTACTGGTATCCCTACAAGATTAAGAATGTGCACCAAATGAAGCTTCAACATAAGCTGCAATACCGTGGCTTTACCCTTCGTTTTTCGAATGCACAGAAATGAATGACATTTGGCCAGGGAATATGTTTTGCATGGATGAGGCACATTTTACTCTGGACTGTGCCGTGAATGAACAGAATCGTGGCATAGAGGGCTATACTCTGTCGCATGTTGTGCTTGAAGCTTATGTGACTGTGTGGTGTGGTTTCACTAGGCCCTTCATTCTCGGTCCGCTTTTCTTCGAGGAGATGATAATTTATATGCCAAGTTACATGTTCAGTAACGTCTGCACGTTATAAGTATCTCATTATGCAACACTGATTCCAGATTTGCAAGAACACAATTGGGTTCACACCTAAGTTTTCATACAGGATGGGAAGACACCACATGGCGCTTGTCAGGTGAAAGATTTGCTTTGAGAAACCTTCGGTAACGATCGCATTATCTATAGGCAATTTCAAAATGTGTGGCCTTCCAGATATCCTTACCTAAAGACATGTGACTTCTGGTTTTTGGGGTTTCTGAAAGATCGTCCCTGTCAGTGACGCATCCAGACTCTTCATCATCTGAAGGCTAGCATACGACGACATATCACTCTGATTACACTGATACGCTGCGAGCAACTGTCGATCATGCTGTGTTACGGATGCAGCATCTTGCTGAGGCAGGGGACAATTTTGAACACATTTTGTAACTTGTGATCATATACTAATAAAAGTGCCAGAACCACCGTTATCATGTGTTTGATCGTTCCTGTCCTTTTCCTGCAACCACACCACATTCTGACTGCTTACAGCACCATATTTTCACCTGGTGGCGTAAAGTAAAACTATTATTTTTTTCGGCAGATTCTGCGAGCGCAATGATTAATGAACATACACAGCCAGCACTGCAGCGTTCGAAACGCTATCAGTTTAAATATAACAACCTCGTACATTGATATCTCGGTTACCAATATAACAACAGTTGCCAGAATGAATCTTTCACTTCCCAGCGGAGTGTGCACTGATCTGAAACTTCGTTCGGATTAAAAGTGTTTGCCAGATCTGGATTCGAACCTGGACACTTTCTCCCGAGGGTGCTAGTTCCTCAAAGTGTGCAAGACAACTTCAGCGAAGTCTGGACTATAGGACATGAGTTAGTGATGGAAGTAAAGCTTCAATGATGGGTCACGCATTGTGTTTAGAGCAATCAGCCGTGAAGGACGATGGTTCCGGGATGGAATCCCTGTTCTACACACAATTTTAATCTGCCTTTACGTTTCAAATCAGTGTGCACTCCGCTACAGAGTGAAAATTCATACCAGCGACTCTTTTCAGCGTTGGCAAATGAGAAATCAATATAACAGGAAGGTTTTGGCAACTGGGGACGAACTGCAGGAAATTATCCTTGAGGGGATAAGAAGTAAAGGAGGTCACATGGACATATGGTCAGAAATTGGTTCCTAGTGAATCACAGCAGTAGTGGAACAAGGCCATTTCCTGGACAAGTAATTTATTCAAAATGGCGGCTGGGATTTCCCTACTCCAGCATGGTCGCATTTATTATTTCCATCCCATGAAAATGGCGGGAAATGTTGGTGGGAAAACATCAATTGGGCTACCTCCACTAATCTAACTCTCCCATCCTACCCCTCCCCCCCCCACGCCCTCCTATGACGTCACCAGTCCAAACCACGACCACACCGCCCCTACAAAAAGCGGGAAATAGTCAGTTCCTGTTCAGATGCTGGAGAGGAAGGTTAGGTTAGTGTTCTTTATTAATTTTTGGTGGGAAGCAAGTAAAGATCGCTCCTAATTACACATGTAGATGAATAGTGCTATACAAGTGCCTAAAAACGCAATACAACTCAAAATTGACGATATCACACAACTGGTGTTATCCTTCTGGAAAAAAATCGCAATATTATTTGAAACAACTAACAGTGCACTCAAAATAAATAGTAACTCTACATAGGACGCTTCATTCACCTACAGGTCGAAATAAATCTCTCTGCTCCACTTGCGAATTGACAGGAAAAAGACTCAGTCTAAAACGATAACTGAAACAATCCTGTAAACTAGTTCAAAAATGGTTCAAATGGCTCTGAGCACTATGGGACTTAACATCTATGGTCATCAGTCCCCTAGAACTTAGAACTACTTAAACCTAACTAACCTAAGGACAGCACACAACACCCAGCCATCACGAGGCAGAGAAAATCCCTGACCCCGCCGGGAATCGAACCCGGGAACCCGGGCGTGGGAAGCGAGAACGCTACCGCACGACCACGAGATGCGGGCTCTAAACTAGTATATGCACTGAAATTGTGGAGTGTTGAACAAACGAGAACTGCAGTGATATTAAAAAATCGGACTACACGTATCTGCTACTGACAATAGCACTGTGCTAAAGGCGACTGTTCAGTGAGTATCACCACTATGTAAATTACAGCCATAATCTGTGGAATATAAAAAGCTTTGTAAATTACTGGGTGCTAGCACAGCAGAGGTTAAAAACTACTACAAACGACGGCCATAGCTGTATATTTAACGCACAGAGTGGTGCACTGTGATGTCCCACGCTGGCTGCAGAACTATAGTTGTTCTTTTGGCGCTCTACTGGCGACTGTGGGTTTTAGCAGGACTGTCAAGCGCGCTGTCGGCCATTGTGATACCTGACGGCCACTGGCAGAACCATAGCGAGGCACTCAGACAGTGCTGCAAACGGCTGCTGCGTGAGACAGCATGTGGAGTCCTATTATGATTTCAGAAGAGTGACATGGTCCATTCAGTATAATCCAAAGACAAATTCGTCGCCAGTCTAGAACAAAACCTGTGCACATGTGTTTGTGTGGTATGTGGCCAACAGTCCCTACTGTTCGTAAATAATGAACTCTGTCGATCATTTTCACAGACAGTCCTTCTTATGATATAGCTCTCTAACATCCCCCTTGACAAAAACTTTCAACAGCAGCCTCGAGTAATACGACTATTTACAGAGCATTCTGCTGTTAATGTTGAAAGTTTCCTCAGTATCTGTAGCAGAGAGAGAAAGAGGTAATACCTGTCGAAACCAAACAGTTCATTGTAAACAAAATTCGTACCTTGAATATGTCATGAACTGTTAAGCGTTCTGGCTTCAAAGACATTCACGAAAGCTGAGGGTAATGCTTTCTGCCAACTGACACATGCCGGTCTTGTGAACAATAACAAAATACCTGTCAACTGACCACTCCTTCCTAAACATTTATCTCACATCATAACGTATATGTCACGTCATATTCATAGCGACTAAGCAAACATACATTTTCAAAACGCCAAGGTATTGTGAGTATCCTGCACAGCAGTATGTCATTAGCTGTATATTTCCTCTAAGCGTTGTCTTACCGAGTAAAAAAATCTGTTTTTGTCTGTTACGCCTGACAACGAAAATCGCCTGATTACTGTTTATATTCGAGAAACTATCTGTGGCCTCTGCTGGTCTCTGTCACAGCGTATAAGCGCTCCCCACTGTGCCAGCTTCGGAAATACAGAAGCGTCCGATCTTACCCGTCGGCTTTGACCCATGACGTCACAAATACCGCGGAAACGACCGTAAACAACAATTCCAATATGGCGGATATAAAAACATCGAATACGTATTGTAAACACTGAAATACACAAGTTTCACAAAAAGCCTAATGACTGTAACGGGACAAGCGTGGGAAATTGGGGGTTTTTGGGTGGGGAGAAACTAAATATGTCGTTATGCGGTGGGGGGAGTCTGCAGTGCCCCCCCATCCCCCCACAGGCTTCATTAGTGTCAAATCAATATTTTCGAATCATAGGCGGCCGCTGCCGCGGCCGCATTCCAAAAAAAAAAAAACTCCCAACCTAACCTCAAGTGGGCTACGCTACAGATCAATATGTTCATCAAATTGCTTCATATTACGTATACATGTTCTTTAAACAAGAGTACATCAAACCATGTATTAGGTTTTCCGCGCCGTAATGACGTCACACACCACAACACGCTTACGTCACGGGTCAAAGCCGACGAGTAAGATCGGACCTTTCTGTTGACCCGTGCCAGCACCACCAGGCAGCAGCCCTGACTTATTCCCCTAAGTCCAAAGTGTATGCAGTGTAGTAGGGACATTCGCTCTTTATTTAAACAAATACCTTGCGTGGGAGAGATCTGTATTCAGCGATCACAATGTTCATGATCACCCGACAGGTCGAGAGGTCAACCACTACCACCTCTATTGTACCCCCATTAAGAGCAAAGGTAGGGTAGGAACAATTCTGTCTCAAATACCACTTCAGGAAGGGGTCTTGCAGTAAGTTGACAACCTGTGGATCATCCGCAAATACTCTCAGGATTACCTTAGCTGCACACCGTTGGAGACACCAAACAGGGCTATGCACACCGCTGCCATAACCACCTCAACTATATCCTAGCGCGCTTCTTGTCTTCGAGAGACGGAGTTTGCTACTGCATTATGCTTTTTAAAAATAATAATAATGTACAGTGTGTGAGTGATCGTCGGCACAATCCGTGCTGAATGGGCTGCCTAAGAGCTCTTTATGAATGTAAAGCAAGTTTGCTTTGCAACAGACACATTGAAAAAATTATGTACATGCAAGAATTCGGCATTCCTTACATCTGCTGTTTGTCGCTATAGTTATTGTTATCGATGTTTTTGACCACCTCCGCCACGCCCCCAGTCCCCAAGCAGAGTTGTACCAGGAAAGTAGCTACATATTTATCTGTGTAATTACAACTAAATAATACAATCACAGCGCCAATATGGTGACATTCAACAACTGACGAACTAGTGCAAATACCTCCTTTTGACAACTGTGGATCTGGAAATATCGATTTCCACGTAAATCGGCATTCTCCTTATGACTGCACTTAATTTTTCATGTAAAATTTTTTTATATCCTTTACAGCTATCGATGTGCAAAATCGCAATTTTCCACGTCAAATCTATACCTCTCTTATGACCGGATGTAGACGATTCACTTCTCATCCACAACACTTTCTTTGCACATGTCAGAACGCCGACAACCGTAACATTACTCTCCAACACATACGCATTACAGTCAAGCAGTGCAGTTAACGTTTATACCTGTACAGCGTCCGAAAAAACTATGGTATGTCCATAGGCACATGTGCTAGGTCTCTTTATTCTCCTCAGTTTTAGGAAATTATTTGACATTTAGGTATTCCAGCTGATCGGATTCGAGAACAGATGGCATTATTTTCGCGCAATCTTTCCTGAAGGTGCTGCATCCCACCAAGACTCAATCAAACAAATGTTGTAAGGCACACATGTCCTGCACTAAGTAATAATCAGCAGTGTTGCCGTGGACGAAAGGGTAAGAAAGACATCACCGATATGGGTTGGTGTACTGTAATTGTGGTGTCACCGCCAGACACCACACTTGCTAGGTGGTAGCCTTTAAATCGGCCGCGGTCCGTTAGTATACGTCGGACCCGCGTGTCGCCACTATCAGTGATTGCAGACCGAGCGCCGCCACACGGCAGGTCTAGAGAGACTTCCTAGCACTCGCCCCAGTTGTACAACCGACTTTGCTAGCGATGGTTCACTGACAAAATACGCTCTCATTTGCCGAGACGATAGTTTAGCATAGCCTTCAGCTACGTCATTTGCTACGACCTAGCAAGGCGCCACTATCAGTTACTATTGATATTGATACATGTACCGTCAAGACCGACGTTCACCATTAATGGATTAAAGTTAAGTATTCCACCAGCTACGTCCTTTTTTCTAAATTCTAATTTCCTTGTCCTGTTCCAGACCGCACGCGAGCCTGCGTGAGCTAAAACGCATGCCTTTAGGCCTCCTCTTGTAACCCGGTGTTGGCTCTCCTGCCAACCAAAACATTGGCGACGAGGCACAACCGCGTTCTTATCGATATTGCCCTGATTTACTTGTGTAATAGCTTCGCCACAATCTCCAGATGTACTGTCCGAATTTTATCGCTTACAGAATCAGCAGACGCAGGCCTTAGTGGATGCCCTTGGACAGCTCGTCCAGGGTCAACGGGCAATGCAAAACGATGCGGCAGCCGCCGCTCCACAGCTAACGCAGCCACAACACGCAGTTGCACCAACTTTTCGTCCTTTTGATGCTGCACTGGAAAGCTGGACGGAGTGGTCACGCCAATTTGGATTCCATCTCGCCGCCTACAGAATTCAAGGTAACGAGTGACAGCCTTTTTTGTTATCCTCAGTCAGGGTGACCACGTACCATGTGATAGTCAAATGATTTCCCCGACGTGACGTAGCAACTCTGTCCTACAAAGAAATTTTGTCTGCATTAGATGCATATTTCAAAGAATCAGTCAATGTAGTTGCGAAAAGGTATACCTTCTTTCGTACAAAACGTACATCAGGTCAAACTAATCGGAAATGAGTTGCAACCTTGCAAGGCCTTACTAGGGATTGTGCTTTTGAGTGTCAATGTGGACTCCCTTATTCAGATACAATGGTACGTGATGCAATTGCACAGAACGTTTCTGATGTTCGTATACGGGAACAGATTTTGAAACTAGTCAATCCCTCCCTTCAACAAGTGATGGACATATTGGATCGGCAGGACACACTTGACTTTGCTCAGGAATCATTTGAAACTTCACCAGCCGTGTGTCACGTTAACCGGCCCGCCGGGCGAGCTGCACAGAGCAGTAAACAGCCCTCGCGCGCGGCCGCGCAGTTGCCGCCAGGCTCTCAGCCACGTGTGCCACGCAGGCAAGCAAATGCAGTGCTAAAATCATGCCCGCAGTGTGCTACTAGAAATTTGCGTAAGAATTGCCCGTCACGCCAGGCTATTTGCTTTTTCTGTAATAAAACAGGACATGTTCAGAGTGTTTGCCAGAAAAAGCTCAGATCGGACACTCACAACCATTCCAGGCCCTTTGCTTTGCGCCGAATTCGAACCGAGGATACTCAGGCTCGTGAAACTTCGCCCATGGAAATTCATGTAGTTCATTCCACTCCACTCAGTGCCACTCTCTCTAACAGTGACTGTGTTCGTCCCACAAATAGTGTGCGTCGACATCACCGGAAATCCCGTCAAGTCGCAAGTGATTTTGTACCAGTGTCAGTTCACGTTGCACGAGACAGTCGCTCTTGTCGTCAGCAGGACAATTAACTTTTTGTAGACTTGGACGTTAACGGCAAAGTGATACCATTCCAGCTCGATACCGGAGCTGGAGCTTCACTGATCAATCAAGACACATACAAACAGCTGGGCACACATCCGTTGCGTGCCGCAAATGTTAAGTTAACTAGCTATTCAGGTCAAAAGATCCCTGTGTTACGACAGTGCAGCCTTCTTGCAACATACAAAGGACAAACAAAACTTGTGTCATTTTACGTCCTTTGTTCTTCTTCTGCTGTGAACTTGTTTGGTTTCGATTTATTTCAGTTGTTTAACTTGTCTATAGTAAATCAGGTCCTATCAGTGAACCAGACTGTGCCTTCAGACAGTGTTTCTCGTCTATGTGAAGAATTTGCAGACATTTTTGCACAGGGCCTCGGTTGCGCTAAGAACTATAAAGCACATTTGGAACTGAAAGTAAATGCACAACAGAAATTTTTCAGAGCGCACAATGTTCCCCATGCATTGCGTGATGAGGTCGCAAAAACATTACACGATTTGGAATCACAAGGTGTAATTGAACGTGTGCAGGCTTCTCTCTGGGCATCACCCTTAGTAATTTTGCCAAAACCTTCGGGAAAATAGAGACTGTGTGGACTTCAAGGCGACAGTGAATCCACAACTAGTGATTGCAACTTTTCCTTTACCCCGCCCGGAAGATCTTTTTAACAAACTGTGCCCGGGTAAATATTTTTCGAAGTTGGACCTAGTAGATGCGTACTTGCAAATACCGGTGGATGAAGAATCCCAGCGCGTTTTGTGGTTAACACGCATCTTGGTTTGTATCGATTCAAACGACTGCCATTCGGTGTGCATCCGCCCCTGCATTGTTTCAGCAATATCTCCAAACTGTTTGTGCGTCGGTCCCTACTGCAGCAAACTATCTTGACGATATTGTGATCTCCGGAAAGATGGAAGAAGAACATTTAGCCAATCTCAGAACATTATTTCACGTCTTGTGACAAAATGGTCTTCGTTTGTGGAAGGACAAATGTGTGTTTTTTGCTCATGACTTGCCCTACCTGGGACATGTACTCAATGCCCAAGGCATACATCCTAGTCCCGAGCACCTCCGTGCCATACAAGACTTGCCTTCGCCGCAGAATTTGAAGCAGCTACAGAGTGTGCTGGGAAAAATCAACTATTACCATAAATATGTTCCCCATGCCTCTTCCATTTCAGCTCCGCTTGATCGCTTACGCCGTAAAGGTGTTCCGTTCGTCTGGACGACGGAATGCGAACGCGCCTTTCGCCAGTTGAAATCGGCGTTGCTTTCCAATACTTGCCTTACGCCATTCGATCCCCAGAAGCCCCTTTTGTTGATGGTGGATGCATCGGATTTCGGGATCGGTGCTGTGCTTGCGCACGAAGATGGATCGCACGATCGCCCTATTGCCTTTGCGCCCAAATTACTCTCGTCTGCGCAAAGAAATTATTCACAGATCGAGAAAGAAGCATTGGCTCTCGTATTTGGTGTTACAAAGTTTCATGATTTCTTGTATGGTCTTCACTTTACCATCATCACAGACCACAAACCTTTGACATCGCTTTTTCATCCGAACAAGCCTGTACCTCCACGTACAGCGCAGAAATTCATTCGCTGGTCTATTTTCCTCTCGCAGTACCGCTACGATATCTTGTATCGGTCCACTGCTAAGCCCGGAAACGCCGATGCGTTGTCCCGTTTGCCTGTTGCTGAGGATAGAGCATTCGATTCCTCCGAACTTGCTTGCATGTTCATTGATTCGGAAACGGATGACGTGGTCGAATCGTTTCCGATTGATTTTCGTCGTGTAGTTACAGCCACAGCTGCCGACCCTGTCCTTGCTACCGTTCTGCGTTTTGTTGCTACGCAATGGCCCTTGTCAAAGTCACGGATCGGGGATCCGTTGGTTCGCCGATTTTTTGCTCACCAGGAGAGACTTTTTGTTTGACGTGGTGTTTTGCTGTTGCGTTCTGATAATGATCAGTCCAGGGTCGTGGTCCCACGTTCGTTACAGTCCTCTGTCTTACAGCTTCTCCACCAAGGACATTGGGGTATAGTGAGAACGAGACAACTTGCTCGTCAGCACTGTACTTGGTTCGGAATCGATGCCGCGATCACGAATATGTGCTCTTCTTGCATGGTGTGTGCCGAACAACAATCAGCCCCACCGCGGAAATTCTTTGCATGGCCAAAAGCCACTTCCCCTTGGCAACGCTTACACATCGATTTTGCTGGTCCATTCTGGAATGCTCGATGGTTGGTTGTAGTAGATTCATTCAGTAATTTTCCTTTTGTTGTCCGGATGTCTTCCACGACGTCATCTGCCACCATCCAAGCGTTATCTGCTATCTTTTGCATTGTAGCTCTTCCACAGACTATTGTTTCCGACAGTGGCCCACAATTCATGTCCGCAGAATTTCAGTCATTCTGCAAGGCCAATGGTATTCAACATCTGACGTCCACGCCGTTTTCGCCACAGTCAAACGGTGCCGCTGAACGATTGGTTAGGACTTTCAAGTCGCAGATGTTGAAGTTAAAAGAGTCACATTCTCAGGAGGACGCGTTATTGCTCTTTTTGTCCTCGTATCGCTCTCAGCCCCGAGATGGTCGCTCGCCGGCTGAGTTGGTCCACGGTCGTCATCATCGAACCTTGATGTCTTTGCTACATCCGTCGCATCAGGTTCCTGTGCAGCGGCAGACACCTACTTTTTCTCCAGGTGACGTTGTCTACTATCGTCACTACCGAGGTTGACGGCGTTGGCTCGAAGGGCGCATTCTTCGCTGCCTCGGACGCGCTATGTATCTGGTTTTGGGGGCCACTGGTGAGGTGCGCCGGCATCTCAACCAGCTGCGCCTCTGTCGTCCCAGGGGATCTGCCGCTCGCCATCTGCTTTCAGCGACGGTGCCATCCGGTGAGCGCCCTGGGGACCCATCTACTGGCTCGCCTCAGCCCCAGGTATTACCGACGCTGCCTTCCATTTGGCCCCATGACGACGCGCCGCCGCCACCGCCGCCGCCGCCTGTTCTCCCGCCGGCGACGCCCGCAGTGGACGCGTCGCTGCAACCACCGGGCGCCTCCCTGGGTCAAGCGCTGCCGATCGCTTCCCGTGACCGGATGTCCTCCGACATGGAACTCTTGCCCGCTCTGGACCATATGTCGTCTTCGCCTGTTGGGTGCCCTGACCCGATGGAGGTCGACCCTTCGGCCCCTCCTGTCTCTCTGCGGGCGCATACACCGCATGTTGGCGTGCACCCTGGAGCAGGTTTTCAGGCGTTTCCTAGCTCCCCGCGGTCCGAATGGCAGGGTGCGGGTGGCACAGCCTCGCCTGTTGTTAGGCTCCCCACCTCGTCGCATACGCGAACATGGGGTCCACCCCACGGCGGGCGGAAGCCTTATGCCACCACCGTCCGCCGATTTGCAGGGGAGGAATGTGGTGTCACCGCCAGACACCACACTTGCTAGGTGGTAGCCTTTAAATCGGCCGCGGTCCGTTAGTATACGTCGGACCCGCGTGTCACCACTATCAGTGATTGCAGACCGAGCGCCGCCACACGGCAGGTCTAGAGAGACTTCCTAGCACTCGCCCCAGTTGTACAAACGACTTTGCTAGCGATGGTTCACTGACAAAATATGCTCTCATTTGCCGAGACGATAGTTTAGCATAGCCTTCAGCTACGTCATTTGCTACGACCTAGCAAGGCGCCACTATCAGTTACTATTGATATTGATACATGTACCGTCAAGACCGACGTTCACCATTAATGGATTAAAGTTAAGTATTCCACCAGCTACGTCCTTTTTTCTAAATTCTAATTTCCTTGTCCTGTTCCAGACCTCACGCGAGCCTGCGTGAGCTAAAACGCGAGCCTTTAGGCCTCCTCTTGTAACCCGGTGTTGGCTCTCCTGCCAACCAAAACAGTAATAAACATTACAGTCGATAGCGCGACAAAGAACTTGTAAGAATCTACTTACAGGAGTCTATGAGAGGATGTCCTGTGTATCAATGATGTTACAGCTGTATTGCCTGCCCTGTTTGTACAGTACAGCAGACCACGTTGAACACGAATTGGTATATTGTGCAGGTGTTTACATAATGAATCAGGTATACGCGTCAATGCGTTGAAATTCCAATTCTCCTCGTCAAATCTAGCCTCCCCTTACGACTAGACATATGTAATTTATTTTTATACAGGAGTAGTAGTCTGATCACTTCACACATACATTTGGTGATATGTCGGAACACTAACCACAGTAACTTCACGTTAGAACAGTATAACATTCCCAACATGTGGAGGTATTATCGCCGGCCGCGGTGGCCGAGCGGTTCTAGGCGCTCAGTCCGGAACCACGCGACTGCTACGGTCGCAGGTTCGAATCCTGCCTCGGGCATGGATGTGTGTGATGTCCTTAGGTTGGTTAGGTTTAATTAGTTCTAAGTTCTAGGGGACTGATGACCACAGAAGTTAAGTCTCATAGTGCTCAGAGGCATTTTAACCATTTTTTTTTGAGGGATTATCATTTATATGTGTATAGCTTCTGAAAAATTATGGTTTGTCCACACTCACATTAACCGATTGTTGTTTCACATGGCATACCATAGCTTCTCAGCAGCAAAACCCTCCTATGCCCCATTTTTAACCCACACCCCCAACTCGATAGTGAACCGACAATGATACAGTGTTCCGTCTAGAGCAGAGTATATCCACATGGGTAGTACACATAAATTATTTATTTAGAAGCAAACTCAGTACTTACATGCTTATTCAAGTATCGTACATCATGAGCCAATTAACGAATAAGTACAGCTGGAACACTAGCTATCTTAATACCTCTTATACTTCGATCTGAGCTGTAGCGCCACAGTCTCTCTAGGTGACATACTGATGGGATTTGTGGTCACTCACCTCCTAGACAGTCCTTCTTAGATAGTGGATCACGCCCCCCCTCCCTCCCCTTAAAAGTTCATGCAAATGAATTTGACCCTGACATACTCTTCTGGTTTAGGTCACCGACTTATCAGTTCCTAGCACTCGGGTTGATGTTCGGAAAGTTGTTGACAGTATTTTGCTAATATCTTTTTTATAAGCTTTGAGTTCCTCATTTATTGCATGCAACAACGTTGGGGTAGATATACCATCCTGCAATAATCTTTCGTTGATCGTAGCATGATTGAGTGACTGAAATCACAGACAGCGCATTTCCATCTCAATGCTCTCACTATCTTAAGCAAAACAATACCACAGATCTAATCTCGCTCCACTGCAGCACATAACCACTTCCTGCAGACCATGTGTGTTCAAAACATTTTGTTGCTTTAGAAATGTATCCTGCGGTGCCTCTCAAGCTGTTAATTTTAATGTAGCAACACCAAGCATACTGGGTAATTGGTGGACTAACACTGTTGCTGTCGAACACCATCATCTGCCATCAACATGTACTTCAGTTTGCCGCACAGTTTAGACCACTCTATATGAACGAGGCTCACCTTCATACCTTACTATAAATTCTCAAGTCGCACTGTAACTTTGAGGTCATTGCCAGCTGCTATCCCGACATCAACATACATAGAGCCGTTTCTGGTTAATTGATATGTGCTGGTGAACAATAAAATCGATACAACAGATCGATACTGTGTAGTCAATGTCTACTAATCTGTTCGTGTTACATGACTGATATGTGAAGCAAAAGCTTCATATGGATGCTGCTAGGACCGTATAGGTAGGCATATTTCGTTCGAATATGTGATGAAAAAAGAAGTCTCTGGGAAAGTTGACGTATTTCCCCCAGTAACATAGTTGTGGATTAGGGTATGTATGGATGTATGTAGGCAATTTTTTAATTGATCAGTGTGTGGCATTGGGATAGAAGGGTAATACTGGTGTGATGTATACTCCACCAAGCACTGTACAGCTGCTTGCAGTGTATTTGTTTTAGATGTGTGGCGTTTGCAGGTGACAGTGTTCTCTGGAAGTCAGTGGGAAGACCTGTGGTGGAGTTGGTAGTTGACCTGAACGTACCTAAATCTATTGCACATTAATAGGACTAGAAAACCGGTACACTGTCATCGGAAGGGTTAACTGCCATGAAATGCCTAACAGTAAGCATCCAGAGCGAGCTGAAGTAGAATGAGGATGTCGGGTTCGGATTCCTTTTCTGGAATCTTAAGAAAAGCAGCCCAAGCACTAGGAACTAACAAGTCGGTGAGCTAAAGCAGAAGAATATGTCAGGTTCAAATTCATTTGCATGAACTTTTAAGGGGGTGTCATTTACTACCAAGAAGGACTATCTAGGAAGTGAATGACCAGAAATCCTATCAGTATGTCAGCAAGAGAGACTGTGGCGCTACAGCTCGGATCGAAGAGTAAGAGGTAGTAAGATGATTGGTGCTGCTGGAGGAAACATTGACACTGGTTAATTCCAGGTTGTACTTGTTTGTTAGTTGGCTTTCAGTGTACCATAATTGGATAAATGTGTAAGTACTGGCTTTGTTTCTAAATAAATAATTACTGCTACACATAAGCATACTAAACATATGGATACACTCTGCTCTAGAAGGAATACAGTATCATGTTCGGTTCGCTATCGAACAGAGAGTGGGAATAAAAAATGAGCAATGGTGTGATTAAGTCTCAAAACTCCACCTACTCCTGCAATAGCTTCGTTATGTGGGGTGGTGTAAGGTTGTTGCAGGTCGAATTCTTGCATGTTCATGATTTTTTCAGTGTGTCTATTGCAAAGCAAACTTGATTTACATTCATAAAACGTTCTCAGGCACCCCATTCAGCAGCAGACACTGCCGACGACCATCCACGCAGTGTAAATTATTATTATCACCACGGAGATATTTTTTCCCCTCGCAAGTAGGATAGTGTGTTGCAGTTATTAGTCACATGATTTTGTATGCTTTCGCAGTTTTCTGGTCTGTAGGACTGTTCCAGCGAGTTCCAATGTCTTTTGAAACATGTGACCTAATGGTGCAATATGCACTGGCACTGAGGCTCGTGGCACCCAGCTGATATGATGTATGGCCGTGGAGCAGTGACTTGTCGCTGACGCTATGGGTAGTGCTGCCCAGTTAACGTGGGCAGGGGAATAACTTGGGGTGTGTCCAAAAGATTCTTACCCTCCTGGTGTTTGAGGGCACAGTTTGAACTTTAGCCTCGGGTGTAGTGGGATGAGGGTGTATACATTTCTGTGATATTGGTTATGTTGCTGTCATCTATTCTGCTTAAAAATTTGTGGCGATTTTCTTTTTCTTTTTAGAAACATAATACAATAGCGAACTCCATATCTCAGCGACAAGGAGCATGCTACAATACTGGTGAGGTGGTTGTGGCACCAGTGTACCTGGACCTACTTGCTGCCTACAGTGGTACGCAGCTGTGGCAGTCCTGTAAGTGTTTGCGGAAGGTCCACAGGTTGTGAACTTACTGGAAGAGGTTCTCCCAGGAGTGGTGTTTCAGACCCATTTGTTCCTATCCTTTGTTCTTAGTGGGGGTACAACAGACATGGTGGTGGTGGACTTCTTGGTCTGTCTGGTGATTATGAACTTTGCGATTGGGGTATAGGGATCTCTCCCCCTTCCAGGTATCTGTTTAAATAAACAAGTGAGCGTTGCTACCATGCAGAATACGCTTTAGACATTAACTTAGAGCAATAAGTCAGGGCTGCTGCCTGGTGGTGCTGGTGTAGTGGGTGGCAGCCATATGCTGCAACAGAGGACAGCAAAGGCCACGCATATTATTCGCGAGTTGGAGCAGTAATAGGGCGTTTCTTGTAGTGGGACATAACTGACAAGAACAGATGTTTTTACTCAGTGAAACAACACTCAGAGGGAATAGATAGTCTGTGATATACCGCTGTACAGGATTTTCAGAATACTCTGTCGATGTGGAAATGTGTCTTTGCTGAGTTTCTAAAAAGTGTGGCGTGATATACATTTAGGAAGGGGTGGTCAGTGAACAGGTAATTTGCTATTGTTCAGATGGTCGGCATTTGTTGGGTGCAGAAAGCATTTTTCTCAGCATTCGGCAGTCTTTGAAGCTGGAACACTTATTGGTTTCTGCACTGTTCAAGGTGTGAATTTAGTTTACAAAGAACTGTTCGGTTTCATCAGGTATCACCCCTCTATCTCTATCTATCTATCTCTCTCTCTCTCTCTCTCTCTCTCTGCTGCAGGTGCTGACGTCATAGGAGTGGGGTGGAGGTGTGGGGTAGTTAGGTTAGTGGAGGTAGCCCAATTGACATTTTGCTGCCAAAATTTCCTATTATTTTCAGGGTGTGGAGGGGGGTGGGTGACGTCATAGAGGGTGGGGAAAACCCAACCGCGATTTTGAATAAATTATTTGTCCCAGAAATGGCTTTGTTCCACCAGTTATGCAGACTTGAAAGTGGAGATGGAAGTTCCTAGACGTTGTAGGTTTCAATGATTAAAAGCACACATGAGAAAACCAGTCAAGTGGGAATGTTACCATCATTTTTCCATTTTCTGGCGTTCCGTGCTCCGTCTGTTCTAGTGTCTTAGCTCCTCACTCAAAAGGGCAGTAGTATTGCCCACGGTGACCATCACTGTTCGTATCACTTACAATGCATGTACGACTAATTACTTACGGATCTCGCCTCCATGGCACTCTGTAGCACAGACACCGTGCATGATCTCTTCAGTGTGGAACTAACACACTGGTGCTGGTAGGTACCGAGAGGGATGTGGAGCCAAGTTTCTCTCCAGGTTTCTCGAATGAGGATACATGGCGCGAACATCCCAATCGAGGTGGCTCCACAGATCTGAAAAGTTTTGGCCGCCAGGGGGGGGTACTGTAAACTCATCGTGGTGCTCTTCGAAAAACGCACGTACATTGCGAGCTGAGTGGCACGTTGCATTGTCCTGCTGGTAGATGCCATCGTGCCGGGGAAAAAACAAACTGCATTTAGGTGTGGACATGGTCCGCGCATGAGCCGAGTCAGTCAGTGACGTGACGTGCTTTCGATGTTGTCGTTGTGCGGAGCTGGCGACACCATGTCACGTGGCACGTCTGTATGCCGTGAGGACGAGTTAATTTGGAGCAACGAAGAAGCATGGGCCGCTGCCGGAAGTATTAAAGTTGTATTGACACGGATGGCCAGTGGCGACCAGGATTTGCTAATACCTCGAGAGCTGTGTGCATGGATGGCGTGTGAATTTCACATGAAGAAAAAAAAAAAATTAATCGCCAAGCTTTCGTGGTGGGTTCCTCCTTCTATATATAGTGAATATTATTCTGTACTTAAGGACTGTTGACTGTTGCAGTTGCTCGTGTTAGTGGCCAGCAAAACATTCACTGCAATGATGGCGAGGCGAGTTATGTTCTGGAACGGCCATGAAATTATGTTACTAAAGTGGCTAGAAATAGCGCCTCGCTTTGGTGCTTAGTGGCACACTGAAGATAGCTGATTCACTTGAACGTCATTTCTTAATTTAGTTATAGATTTAGAATTTTCTGGTTTTACGAATTAGTGGTAGTTGTTGTTTCTTAATAATTTCTTGTGTCTATGGAAGGCAAGTGGCCATGATAATTATGGGTCACATTGTGTTTTATGGTCGGATAGTGGCCGTGTGTATTTTGGTCTGTGGCCATAGGGACCTTGCTTATTGCATTAGCGACCTATTGAAGTGACATTAGTTTTCCATTGCAATTTCAAATACCTATCTGAAGGTTGATTGTCACCTTAGGTACTGCACGTTTGATTTATGTGGTGTCAGCCAATCAGCAAAGACAGATTATCTTGTAAGGTGGACGTTAAGTCATTGGGTGTGGACTGACACATCTTTCCACGTAGTATCTAGAATTTTTTAATTTTTCTTTTTCTTTTGGATCAAAGGAAACTAAGCTCCTTAATTCTGTTCATTGGTTAACTTGTAATATGTTTATATTAAGGTATTGCTTTTCTAGATATATATTCGTGTAACATGTATATACAACAGTGTGTCTGCCGCTCATGTTTTCCTGTTTTCAGAAACGCGTGTAGTGGTCGACGTGAGCAAACCTCGCCCCGCGAGCTAGCAGTGTGACGGAAATTTCAGGATTTGAACTCAGGGCCGTGCGGACCCCGTTAACGCGCGATTTCTCTATTCCATTCAACGAGAGGCTTGTTTTAAGCAGAAGATTTCCTACTGCCCAAAGCTGAGTATAAGTTCACTCTTTGGATCGTGTGTTTGTGAAATCGTAACATGTTCATCAAATTGACGTTTTGCCTTAAGCTTGCATAAAGTCTAGACTCTTCCGGACGTTGAGTGTAGTAGAATGCTAAGTGTAAACAGAATAATTTATAGTACCCTTCAGGTCAGATAGTAAGTGTAAAACTGAGCGAGAAAGGCGATAGCCAACATTGTAAACATTTGGTTATCTATTTCATCTATTATTTTGGTTGTTACCGGCACGTAAAGGGGCCGTTGTCACAAGTGTGACGGTTAATATAGTAAATACTAATTGTGGAGAGGGCCTTGATTGCAAATGTTGTTAATTGATTATTACTTCTGATGAATTCATGTGTATGTGTAATCAATAAATAAGTATTGCAACTACGAACTGGTTGTCTTTCTGGTTAGAGTGTACATACACCACACCACGCAGTAATGATGAAGAATCGTTGAGGAGACGCTGTTGGTAGGATCTTGGTTCGTCCTGGTGGTCAACTGCTCAACAGTTGCACATCTATTTGCCCATACTCACCACTAGAGTAGTCCTCAGCACCTGTCATCTATGGCCTGTGGTGCACCACAGTTACCTCCGCTCTGATTTTGGATGGCGCCATTTTGGTATGCACTGTATACTTTAACCAAGGCGGCACCCCATCAGTTTACAAACTTAGCCATTGCTTCCACCTTGGCCCGAAATCCAATTACCATGTCCTTTTACACAACAGATAAATCTCTCCGTTTCCGAATTACTGCAAAGACTGCACTTTCTTCAGCGTCACCCCGACGCTCTTTATATACCCTCTACTGCTAGTGCCGCTACCTGGCGTCTGTGTGTAGTTCTTGCACGCTGACATAGAACATAGACCGTGGTCACATTAATGTAACTGGATTGTGTATCGTCTGCCGAAAACTTCATTACGATATCGCGAATCGTTCACGAAATAAAATGAGTGGTACGTCTTACACGATTCGCCCTGCATACCTTATCAGCATCCTTTCCGTCCCACACAGTTGTGGTACAAATACAAGTTTCCAGCTTGTGTGTAAACATAACAATGTATTAACCGAACACCAAGGCTCAGCTTGCGCTCGAATAATAACACTCGCAGCACGGGATTATACGTATCCCCAAGCTGTTTACGTATAACGGCTGGTGGGCCCAGCGTGCTGTCCAAACAGTATGAACAGTGTAGCACACCCTTCACGTACAGTATACAGGGTCAAGCTGCCTGGGGAAAATATAAATGTTTCAAAATTGTAGTTGGTTACTTCTTACACTGGCACCGCACCTGCACATCGTCAATTTTGTCAAAATTTGTGGTATGTGTGGAACTTAAAGGAAGTGAGAGCTCCCGATGGACAAAAGTTTAGAAACGAATAGCATTTTTGTCGCGAGTCGAGTGATACATGAGCCATTTATGCGAGGTTGAAGTCCCAGCAGCTTCTGATGCAGGGGAAAGAGTACCAAAAGGTAATCCAAGTGTTGTGGCATCGAATCTCTATGCGGAAACTCTTTTTATTTTTTGTTTTTTCTTTTCTTACACTGCAAATAAATCGAAATTATGCTCATTATATTGTATGTATTAATATTTTCATAAAAGACATGGAAAGGAAAGGGAAAGAAAAATATGGGACATCAAAGAAATTGGGAAGAAGGGATGATAGTTACAGTACTCATGAGGATTATGCAAATAAATTTCTAGGAAAGAATTGTAAGGTATACACGATAAGTTCGTAAAGAAAACTAAATCCTTTTATTCGTCTATAGGTTGTGATTTACATGTCCCGGGGTTATACTTATTACGTAAGACGAGAAGCAGTAATTTTCTCGGCGTCTTGTACACATTACAAATGATTCATGTTTAGAATTATGTGGCTATTTTAAAGTTTCCGTAGAAAAATAAACTTGGTTTACATTCATAAAAAATCGTCTCTCATTGCACATTTTCTGTAAACCACGCGTAACGCTTCTCGACAGTCCAAATGAAACTAATGGGGCACACACTCTAATTTCAATCCCTTAATGGAAAGTTGTTTCCAGAGACCTTGTCGAAGCTGTAAGCAGAACCGATTTTTAGAAATTTATTTGTCATCCAAAATTTCCCTTTACCTTTCGTTTTCAAGAATTTCATTAAAGTATCAAGAAATACGCTATTGAATATTTCGGTTTATTTGCAGTGTAGGTAACGTAAAAATTGAAAATAAAAAATTGTTTGCATAAGGAATGACTCCACGACCCTCGGATTACCGTTCTATAGTCTCTGAGCTGCTCCAACCAATGCTTGGACACTACGCTAACCTAAATGGTCCACGCCTCCTCCGACCTGCGCCAAAAATATTACTTTTTTCTGAACTGCTGTCCATCTGGAGCTCCCACTTTCTTCACTTTCTTTTCTGGCGAAGCCCTGCATATGCCATTAATTTGGACGAGATCGGTGACGACGAGTAGGAAAGATCCCCGTGTTAGAATGTTGCTGATCATTTAAACAAATGAAGAGTACCTAACACTCTTTAACATCATCACTTATTTCGGTATATGAATTGATTCGTTAATATTAGCTAGTCAGTTAATTTCATGTTTCATACATTCCTCATAGGATTTCCATCTAAACAATGTGAAAGGAGCATACGAACTACGAATGTACGATTTGTTTGCCTATATTGCTACATACTTTCCATTTACGAATTATTGAAGAGTACACTGGTTTGAAACTAAATCGACGCTACTCATGCCACTAGTTAAACAAACCTAAATTTAACAGTATAATAATTTTAGACATAGTGTCTATGGAACTTTAGTGATTTACCATGAAACTACAATGTTCAGATCTGAAGACAGTTTAAACGAAACCAGTTGCCAGAAATTAAATTAAAAAAAGGCCAGGGCAGCTTAAAGATTAAAAGTAACAGTAAAGCAAAAATATTTGTTTTCTATATGCAAATCTACGAGTTTATAACTAAGTATAACTAAGCATTAGGCTATAGATGTTGTCCAGAAGAAACGAAACGATCTGAAATCTGAGATAAAATTTGCTTTGCTATCTGCCATACATTTTATGTCCCCCGTAAGTGATGAAAGATCTTTTGTGGCTCCATATAGAACAAGTTTCCGTGCTCCTTCCTTTGATAGTAAGTAATGAATGCACGTGAAGTTAATATTTATTTATTTATTTACGTTCTGAATCTTTGAGGTACATATACTATACCCTAGATATTGGACAAAATGACATTACATTAATATACTTTTACATTGATTGTATACATTACATTTATAAATTGTTACATTGTTATATTGTTGTATTGCTATACTGTTACATTACGTTTTTAAATTGTTGCAACAGAAATTATTTTTCAAGATATTGTGTTACTGAGTATAAACTGTTTTCCAAGAGATATGAAGTTAAAGATTTTTTGAAGCCATGGATTTTGTTTACGGCCTTTAAGTTACTTGATAGCTTATTAAATAAATGTGAATCTGAGTGATATACACCTTTCTAGCACAGTGTGGTATAACAATGATGTCTGTGTACGTCGCTATTTGCCCTTGTATGGTGTTCATGTACAGATTTATTTTGAATAAATACATTTCCATTTTTTAGCATACTTTTTTAGGTACATGACAACTTCTAGTATATAGATACATGGTAGAGGTAGAATCCCCAGTTCTTTAAGGAATGGTTTGCGTGATTGTCAGCTGTTAGCATTTTTCATTATCCTCACAATCTTTTTTTGTTTCCGGAATGTTGTTATGCTATGAGGAGAATTTCCCCAGAATAAGATGCCATATCTCAGTAGGGAGTGTATGCAAGTGTAATACACCGCTCTAACTGTTTCAGGACTTGTGTTGTTCCATATGATCCTCATTGCATAAGTAATTTTCGATAGTTTAGAATTTAATGATGTGATGTGGGAATTCCATTTAAGATTGTCTTGTAAGTAGACGCCAAGAAATTTTGTTTCAGTGACACTGTTAATTCTTTGGTTTTCCATGGACGTGTTTGGTTTTAATGGGTTTTCATTTTGTTGTGTATGGAAGTGTAAGACGACTGTTTTTTGAAGGTTTATCAGTAAATTATTCCTCATAAACCAATCTGTGACAATTTCATTTGTGACTTTAGCATTTAAACTTAGAGCCATTTCGTTTTCACCTTCACTTAATATGCTCTTGTCATCTGCAAATAGCACTGGTTAGGAGTGTTGAACGTGTTCTTAAGCATAGATTAAGCTCTTGATCAGACAATTGGAACGAGAGAGAAAACTCGGTTCTTTGTTTCCCATTGCAAATTAAAATAACTTCATTGTGCTTAACATTTGTGCAAGGCATTGTATTTACATTTCTATGCCGACAGAAGGTACTCGACATAACCTGTTCTGTAAGAATCTGACAGAAAATAGATATTAGCTGTCGTTTCGTACAGTAACATAAGTTCCATGAGGTAGTCAATGCAGTATTTCTGTGTCTAGGTTTAACAATTTTAGTTTAAACGTAAAAGTGACCTATGGGATACAATTACCATGCAGCACTAAAAGATTAATAAAAACTGTTATATGCGGTCAAGATGTTCTTGTAATGTTGCTATGCTAAACATCATAACTCATTTTGAATACCGTATGTTAAAAACCACTAAAATATAAAATTCGATATTTATGGGCTATATGACACAACAGACTATAAAAATATTGACTTAAATAGTGCCTCGGATAACTAAAATTTCATTTCAACATTATGGCCCCAGAACACGAATAACAACATAGGTATCAAAGTGAAACCTACATAATGGTGATATGTCATTCTCTACCACATCCTTACACAATCATGGAGGCCAGCAAGGCTTTAACTCTCTAATTAATAAATACAGGGCGTATCAGAAATATTTACTCAAATTTTGGTAGTTATTAGTTCACAAGAAGTTATAGAAAAGTCCATACAAACACATGCACGAAAATCCTTAGTTTTAGAGTTGCTGATAAAAAGTCTGGTTCAGTTTTTTCTCGACTTAATATCCATAAAATTAAATTTTTAACCAGTAATTAAATTCTCTTTGAATATAATTAGTTGATATTATGGATACAAGTCGACCTTTCTGACAAACTTCCATATGTGAAATGTGGTCGCTCCTTATCTCCTCCCAGCACATCTTACGGGTACTGTCTACGACTTTATTTTGAATCTTCTTCGGGAATTATTACATATTATGACCCTGAAGATAAGAGGAAACGTGTCCTTTATGAACGACAGAGCTTGGCACATTTCGCATTGTTAGAATTATTGTAGAGAATATCTACTGCAATAAGTAGTGGAAATTAAAACTATTGCTTTCTGCAAATATTCTTAATGCAGAGATGCTTCATCAGTGCATCGTGCTGTTATTGTGGCCTTCAGTCCGAAAACTGGTATGCAGCTCTCTATGCTAGTGTATCCTGTAGAAGCCTCCTCATCTCTGCAACCTACATTCACTAAACCTGCTTAGTGTAGTCAATTATTGGTCTCTACTATTTTTATCCTCCATACTTCGCTCTACTAGCATTTGACTACTCCTTCATGCTTCAGAACCTCCGATCAATAGGTCCTGTTCTTAGTCCAGTTGTACCATAAATTGATCTACTCCCCATGTCGATTGGTTATCTCTTCATTATTTACCCGATTTACCTCTCAAACCTTAAGCATTCTTCTGCAGCCCAATATTTCTGTAGGTGCTGTTCTTGTATTCTCAACTCTTTATTGCTCACGTTACTTTTCCACATAAGGCTACAATCCAGACAAATAGCTTTCGAAAATACATACTAACCTGAAATGTATATTTAATGTTGACGAACTTCTCTTTTACAGGAACGCTTTTCTTGCTGTTTTCAGTCCGCATTATATATCCACTCTACTCCAGCCATCGTCAGTTATTTTGCGACCCAAACAGCAAAACTCATCTACCACCTTTACTCTCATATTTTCCTAATTTAATTCCCTAAGCATCGCCTGATTTAACTACACTACAGTCTATTATCTTTGTTTTACTTTTGTTGATATCCGTCTGATAACCTCTATTTGAAGACGCTATTCATGCATTTCAACAGATCTTCGAAATCCATTGCCTACTCTGGCATAATTCTAACATCAATGGAAAACTTCAAAGTGTTACTTCTGCTCCCTGAACTTTAATTTCCTTTCCCAGTTTGCCTTGGTTTCCTCTACTGCTTGCTTAATGTACAGACTGAATAACACCGATTTGCAACTGGATCTACTGTTTGATCGCAGAGTATTTCTGTAGTGGGGGAATGCTTTTGAGTCCCACGAAAACAATGCAAAAGCAATTAATACAGACCAACAATTGAAGAAAAACTGTTTATTTAATTTGATGTATCTCATGACGCTGTTGGAGTTTACACACGCTTCACCTAGCTTAATGAAGTTATATATTTATCAGTATGAGTACATAAGTTGCATTTTGAGTACTGCTGCTGCCCTATGCAAAACAACAGTTTCTTAAATTGCTCAGTTTTCACAGTAATATACCAATGGCTAACATACAAGCAAGATGTGCTTCCTTCCATTTTCCATACAATACCTCTTTCTTCAAGTGTTATGGAAACATCATATACACAAATAGACAAGGTAGTACAATAACATCAAAGCAGCAAATGGTTCCAATAGATCAAACGGCTCTGAGCACTATGGGACTTAACATCTGAGGTCATCAGTCCACTAGACTTAGAACTACTTGAACATAACTAACCCAAGGACATCACACACATCCTTGCCCGAGGTAGAATACGAACCTGCGACCATAGCAGCAGCGCAGTTCCGGACTGAAGCGCCTAGAACCGCTCGGCCACAATGGCCAGCTCAATGCAGTATTCGTCACGTGATCAAAGTATGCATTTTTTTTGCGCTGGAAACTACAATTCAAGTCAAACCATAATTTCTGTATATATTCAGAAACATCTACCGAAGTATTTGCTTTATTTAAGTTAATTTATCTTTCCCTGAGTCTTTGTCCACACATGTATTCGACATATGCATTGAACACATCTCCTCATCTCCCTCTGTGTGTCCAACTCTTCCTCTCTCTATCTATCCACCTCATCCTTCCACCTCTATCTGTCTACCTCCTCCTCCTCACTCTCTCTTTGTCCTCATCCCCTCCACCTCTATCATTATACACATTCTCCACTACTCTTTCTGGCCATATCTTCCTCCCCCTCTACCTTCCCTCTGACCATATCCTCTTCCCCCTCTATCTTTCCATCTCCATCTCCCCCTCTTCTCGTTCCACCTGTCCACTACTCCTCTACATCTTACATCTGCCTTATGTATCTCTCCCTTCTCCCCTCTTTCTGTCCGTTTCCTTCTTCCCCTGACTCTGTCCAGTCGCTCCTCTACCCACCTCAGCCTGTCTCTAGCCATGCATATCGGCACATGCTGACTCTGCAATACACTTCAATAAAGCAGACTACTCCCACAGCACACGTCATGAAGCAGGCTACACATCGGGGACTTGGAAATCATTTATTTGCCCCTGATATGCAGGCCAAGCTAAGGCAGATTGGTATAGCAAGTCAATACTACTCCAACAAACACGCTTGGTATCTAGGGCAGCCTACAAATCAGAGCCCAGAAAACTGTACTTTGCCACTGACATGTGAATTACTATGCAAAACCAGCTGATTTTGCAGGCCGATTCTGTTCCAACACAACATGCATGTCATATAGGGCAGTCCATAAGCCAGAAGCTGGAATGAACATGTTTTTGCCCATATCTCCACTCCTATTGGAACTTGGATGTTGTAAGTCCCATAGCACTGATGCTCTTGAGTGCTGTATCTGTGTCAAATTTTGTCGAAATCGATCCAGAAGTTTGGGAGGAGATTTTAGATACTCATATATACACTCTTCTTCATATGACTATAACAGATATTGGCATTTTCAGACTTTGTACAAACATGTATGATTGAAAAACGTAAGCTCTATAAAGTGTTATAATAATTGCTTAACAAGTTAAATACACATTTACACTCTGGTTTATACATGTATTAGGTTACAGATATTGACATTTTAAAACTTTGTACAAACATGTGGAGTTGAAAAACTTAAGCTGTACTTGGTGTTATAATAATTGCTTGACAAATTAAACGTAAAGTACTGTGACAACAAGGGCTAGTTTATTTTACAGGGAGACATTCAAAGATTTGGACTACTGGAGTAATGGCATTTTTTAAAAATAGTGCACTAGCATGTTTGAAGAATTATAAAAAAATGGGATACAAGAATTAATATGATATAATTTACATAGAATTACTAGATTGCCATGCTGTAAAGAAAAACATAAAATATATTCAATTTTGCATTATTAATTATTATTACTAATATTATTGTTTATGTTTTTTCAGGGAAGTAGTTGATTAATCAGTGTATGAGTGATGTATGAATATTTTTTAGAACATTTTGTTGGCCAATTTTGTTGATCACTTAGGGTGTCTTTTGTGTGTGCACCCATCAGAAAGAATAAACTTTTATTTATTTGAACAGTTTCATCCTTCTGCCTTTGATGGGTAGGTGCATTATTTGTAGGTTTTCTGCTGTTTCAATCACTTGATGTACATTTTCAGTAACATGTCTGTCAAGGATAGCTTTCTATAGATATTTTAAGTTAGTTAATTTTATGTTCTGTGGAAGAATTGTTGGATTAATTTAATAATATGTCATTTTATGTTTAAATTACACTTTCATATGAGCTCTTTTTTAATTTTTTAAAATATAAATGTGAATTAATAGTTCCCCATCACCACTGTTTATGTGTTACAAAAATAGAAATTATTCTATGGACTAGGAGGAGCTGCCAAGAAGAAAATTTTTCAGTTTTTTCAAATTGAACTTTGCTGTCTGTGAGATATTTTACATCACTGAGTAAGTGATCAGAAATTTTGTGGCTCTAATGTGCACCTCTTTTTGAGATAGACAACTTTAATGTCAAATAATTAAAGTATTTTTTCCTGGTATTTTAATTATATATATTATTGTTCTTTTCAAAGAGATGTCAACATGTACAACAGACTTCACGAGGAAACAAATCCACATGAAGCAGTTTTGGAAATGCCTAACACCTTAAAAGAGAGTCTACAAGATGGCTATCTCTGAGCACTACATATTATTCCTACAGCACATTTTGGAGAAATGTAGACTTTCTTTCTTAAGGACGTGTTCTCAAGAATATTATTCTGTGTGACATTATTGGATGAAGATATACAAAATATAACTTTCTGATTTGTTTCTCCCAAAGATTTGCAATGATTTGAAGTCCAAATGTGACTGAATTAAGTTGGTTTAACAGTTACAATGTCAGTATGGACACCCTAAAATTTTAATGTATCCACCTTATTATTTCCTCATTGTGTGTTACATTTATCATTATGTGTAATACCTCTAATTGTGGAGAACTGAATATGTGTTATCTTTTTGGAATTCAGAGATCATTTTCAGAATGCAATTCATTTAATTTTCTTCTGTTGTTGGATGTATGTTTGGATTGATCAGAATTCTATTGTCATCTGCAAACAGATATAATTCTGCTTGTTGGGTATTAGAAAGAAGGTCGCTTGCATATGTGATAAACTACTGTCCACCTAAGATTGAGCCCTATGGAAGCCCAAAGGTGACTTCTCTCCATTCAGAAGAATCTCCCCCACTTATATTGGTTGAATTATTAAGTACAATTATCTGTATTCTTTTGGTTAGATGACATTACCCATTGATTGGCTATGCCATCAGTTTCTTATAACACCAGTTTATCTATGAGTAGAAACGCATTGTGGTTCACCCAGTCAAATGCCTCAGATAGGTAACACAAAATACCAGTCGGTGCTATGTTGTTATTTCATGCTAATTTATTTAGCGAGTGAAAGTGTGAACAGCATCATCAGTTGAGAAATTCTTCTGAAATCCAAACTGTTATTTACTGAGAACATTATTTTTGTTCAGGCAAGCTGCTGTTCTAGAATATATCACCTTCTCAAAATTTTTGGAAAACGATGTGGGCAGTGAAGTGGATTGTTATTTATTGATACCTCTCCTATCATCTTTCTTATTGGGGAAGTTAATAATGGTATATTTCAATCTCTCTGTAAAAATACCGTGAGTTAACGATGCATGCATATTTCAGAAAAAACTGCGCTTGTTATATGGATACAAGTCTTTAATAATCTATTGGAAACACCGTGAAATCTAGATGAACTTTTATTTTTAAAAGACTATAAAATGATCTTAATCGCATAAGGAACAGTGGGTAAGACATCCATACTGCAGAATTTTATATACTTCTTTGCAATACTGCTTTGATTTTTCTCTTGAACTGCTTGTCCCTACATGTTCTGCTACATTTATGAAATGGTTATAATCATTATTAAACATATCTGCTACCTCCTGTTGCTCATCACTTAATAGTCTTTTCATTTAAATCAATGTTGATATCATCGTGTTGTGTTCCTAGTTTCACTACATTCCTTATAGACTTAAGTTTGTTGTTGGATTTACTGATGTCTGACATAATGTACATATTCATTGAATTTTTAATAAATTTTGTACTTAATTTTGAGTGGGGTGTAAGGCTTGGTCGTGTCCACAGTGGAATACTACAAGTGCACCTTGGATAGCGTATAGTTACAGACGTGAACTACATGAACTAGCGCTAACTAGCAGCCAGACAATCATATTGATCTCCTGGCTATTTAATAGCACATCCTAATCGAAAACCATTGGTCATTCTCATGGCCAGCTGGCAATAAAACTTGGACCTTGCCTCAGGATTATCCAGCTAAATACAGAAGGAATAATCAGGGCAAAGAGTGATGTCCTACAAAAGGTTCTAAACGATAACGACATTGACGTCGGTGCAATTCAGGAAACACAAACGGAGAACTAGGAACAACTAAGGAAATGAGGTAAAATATATTACTACAACTTAGTTGGGGCCACATACCACCACGCTTATGGTGTGGCAACTTATGTGAGATCCAATATCGAAAATGTTCAGTTGCATTCAACATCTACCAACAACAACATACAAGAAGTGGTTATTCAAATCGAGGGGGTGGAGGGGGGGGGCAGGGGCTACACCATAAGTAACAAATAAAAACCTCCTGCAGCCTCATAGCCACCACAAGTCCTACCACTATTGCATCATCGATCTCTCTATGTAGGCAACTACAACAGTCATCACACCCAATGGAAATGAAACATCCATCTATGTAGGTGACTACATCAATCATCACACCCAATGGAAATACAAAGAGAACGATGACAAAGGTGAGGCACTTGCAAACTGGGCGGATGAGAACAATATGTACGTCGTATTTGACGCATAGGGTAGAGATTCCTTCTATTCAGCTGCATGGAGACGAGGATATAACCTGGATCTATGCTTCATGACCACAGACAAGGATAACATACCACTGAGAATCTCCCGTAAAATCCTACCAGACTTCCCACACAGCCAACATCAACCCGCTCTAATAGAGATTGGAATAATTAGTCCCCTGGTTACTTCCTTTCCTCGCCCGCAGTGGAATTTCCAGAAAGCAAATTGGGAAACTTTTTGTAACAACCTTAATAAGTGCCTGGGATGGATACCTCCTAAACTAAAGAACTACAAGAGGTCTGTTGGAGCGGTCCTAATTCCTCAGAAAAAGGCAATACCTAGAGTGTACTGTAAACAATATATCCCAGGATGGATCAAAGACTGTGAAAATCAGTACCAGGCATTCCTGAACAGCAACGACAATGGAAATTGCTGACGACCTACTACACAATCTTGATGTGACTCGACGAGAACGATGGATGGAAACCGTTCAAGAACTACACTTCAAAACGTTTAGTAGAAAAGAATGGTCCCTTTTAAGAAAACTAAATGACGGAAATAAGAGCGTCCACAATGAAACAACAATACATCCAAACAAGTTTGCCTTCTATATAGTATCAACATGTAGAGCTCCGCGAGATAGAGCTCACACCACTGAGATTAAACATGAGCTCACAACATTAAATTTCTCTGCAATGACCAAACGGAATTTCCCCATCCATTCTCGGCATAAGACATATCGAGCGCTCTCAAAGACATAAAATTGGGAAAAGCACCTGGATTTGGTTCAAATGGCTCTGAGCACTATGCGACTTAACTTCTGAGGTCATCAGTGCCCTAGAACGTAGAACTACTTAAACCTAACTAACCTAAGGACATCACAAACACATCCATGCCTGAGGCAGGATTCGAAACTGCGACCGTAGCGGTCGCGCTGTTCCAGACTGTAGCGCCTAGAACCGCTCGGCCACCCTTGCCGGAAGGGTTAACAGCAGTGTTAACCCAGGGCTGGCCATGGTGCTGTACACCCTCCACAAAACTGACAGTTGAATGTAAAGTTGCTACTCCTGTTCCATCCAGCTCACCCCCAACACGGTAATTTCAATATTTAGCATGGTTATTCCCAGTTCCATCTTCTATGGTCATCCGATATACTTTGTCAAAATCTTACCCAAATCCCCATGTAGCATGGCTAAAGCTAACACCTATTAAGTTGAAAACATGGTGACAACTTCATTGATTTTGTGCAACAAACAAATGAAAAAGTTTCTGTATCAGGATTATAAATGAAAAATCCGAATAATCATAAGCAGACGAGACAACCAGCTGCAGCCACTAAATTACAGTCGATGTCTATAACGATATACTAGCCGGAGATCGAAAAATGTATTACGTCAATTGAAGATGGATGAAACCCAAAACGTACTTACATACATAAAAATATACAAAATCTGGCTTGTTGCTGTAGTTTTTAAAAAGTGTAATCAACAGGCACAAAGATCATTAAACAATAAAATGAACAAATTATTGATTTCAATAGGCTTTTAGCAGCCTGTTGAGCATTAGTCTGCATTAACCTATATTGCTTTCTTATGGGTGACATTTGGTTTTATTGACTGAAACAACTGTGTATCTCGGTTTCCATTACACTGTAAATTTTTGTCTAGTGGCTGAGATACTTATGAGACCAAGGAAATATGGACTTTCTATTATCTGGTACTGAACAGCTACGATAATATTCTGATTCATTTTGTTAATGCCTCAATTTTTTCTGTTATGCCATCAAGCAAGGTGGTATTTAATCAACATGCCATTAGGCACTTTGTTACATTAGACAAGTTAAGGGTATCACTTTTCTATTGTACCACCCAAAAGGATTAATATCCCGTCAACATACGTTTTATTTTGTTTCACTTTGCTAATTATCTGGGATTATCTCAAAATAATTTGCATTTGAGTTACAACTAAATATTTCAGCATATAATATGCTGAGACAACCGCACAGGTACATGAATGTTACTAAAGGAAAGTAGTTATGTGTTAGTAATATCGTTAGCAAATCAGGGTGCTTATACATTTCCGTAAAGTTAGTTTTTTGTTTTCTATTGATTTCGTGGTTGATATATTAGTGTAGAGTTTCATGACATCGAATAATGCTATGTCAGTTGCTTTTGTAATCAGAAAGCACAGTATACAATTAGACCTAAACTACATGTAATTAATTCTGAACTACAATGATTATTATTAAGTGCTACCTAGACCTAAACCTAGACCCTGCGCTGTATCTTGGAAATGCTTGGAGGATAAAAAATGGTTGAAATGGCTCTGAGCACTATGGGACTTAACATCTGAGGTCATTAGTCCCCTAGAACTTAGAACTACTTAAACCTAACTAACCTAAGGACATCACACACATCCATGCTTGAGGCAGGATTCGAACCTGCGACCGTAGCGGTCGCGCGGTTCCAGACTGAAGCGCCTAGAACCGCTCGGCCACACCGGCCGGCCTTGGAGGATACATCAAGACAAATTTGTAAAGAACAGCTGAATGAAGAAACATTGCTTGGAATTTGTTGGAAAGTGGGTGAAAGTAAGCTGCATGATACGAAACTAGTTGGAAATCGGTAAGTTAAACATAATTTAAGAAAGTGATAGATATTGTATAGAATAATAGACGTTCTTAATATCGTCTTAATATTGCAGTAGGGAGAAATTTTTCTCTTCTACCTCTGTTTTTAATTAACCTGATTGTAGGACACATCATACACAGCATTTTTAGGCCTATCACCACAACCTCGCAAACACATATACCACGCTTCTTGAGGAAAAAAAAAGAAGGCAAAGTGAAAAGTCTGGTGACTGGTGGTGAAGTCACTGGTTCCCCTCTCATAGCCAGTTGAAGGGAAAAAAGCGCCGGCCCGCTAAGGGAGAACGTGCCGGGCATCCATCTTACTGCAATCACATTAACAGCCGTGTTGCTAATGGAACATCTTCCAGCAGTTCCATCAGTGCATGTCAGAGAACTGGAGAGAACTGTGCGTCGTCTAATTAAAACTTGAAGTATAAGAAAAAGTTTCCTCTTCGCTGCAACATTAAAAATGAATTTTAAACTTGTCAGTTTCTCTACAAAGCTTCTGTTTCCTTCAGCTTAACAGAGCCAGAAAGAATGATTGATGATGCCATCTAATCATAGCACCATACCAGAAAACCCTTTTCAGTGAAACTAAATTTACTCCTTTCTGTCGTCTAAAATTCCTGTGTAAGTTTCGTTTCATCGAGTTTCCTTCAGATTTAGAACACTTTGCGGTCCACCATCCAATTTGCCCTTAGACATGTGAGTAAGCACTAAATGAAACTAAGCAAAGTTTAAAAATAAAAATTAAAGAAATTCAGAGAGAAGGAACAGCATTTTTCAGGTTTTCTGATGACACCGTAATGAAATCCGGAAAGGGAAAGGACTTCGACGGTTTGGACGGAATGGAAAGTGTTTTGAGAAGAGGTTATACTTTTTTAAGAGGGAAGCCAAATGAAAACGACACGCATGAAAAAAAAATAGTAAACTGTTTATTATTTCCAAAGTAATCGCAAAAACGATTAATTGATTTGACACACTGTGAGATGAAACAGTCAATGATTTCATGGAAAAATGCTGACGGATGCGTACCGAACCAAGATTGTACCCAGGCATCACCTCCACGTCGGAAGCATATCGACGGCCATGAACGCCTTTCTTCAGGTCTCCAGAAGTACAGGCCTGTATGGAAAACGTGTAAGGAGTTCCCAGCCAAACTTCTGCAGTTTGGTAGGAACAACCTTTGCAACATATATTTGGAATCCTGAAGAAAGACATTCGTGGCTGTCGTTTGCTTCAGACAAAAGATGTGCACACCTGGGTACAATCATTGTTCCGTAGGAAATCGCAAACACTTTTCCATAGAGGCTTGACGGTCTCAGTGGGATACAGGATTAGCAGTTGTGGCGATTACTTTTGTAATAATGAAAAGCTTACTCACGTTTTTCCAGGCGTGTCGTTTTCATTTGACTGCCCCTTATACGAGTACATACATTTAAGTAAAACAAGGCAATGAAGTAGACAGAAATGAAATCTGCCGATGCTGACGGAATGACACACTAAAAACAGCGCATGGTTTCCAGTATTTATGTAGAAAAATAACTGAAGGTAACCGAACTATAGAGGATATAAAATGCTGACTGACAATAGAAAGAACAACGTCTCTGAGAAAAGATCCATTTCAACATATAGTATACACAGAGGGGATAAAAGTCATGGGGTAGCGACATGCACATATACAGATGGCGGTAGGGTCGCAAGGTATGAAAGGGCGCTACATTAATGGAGTTGTCATTTGTACTGAATTCATTCATGTGAAAAGCTTTCCTACACGGTTATGACTTTGGATGCAGAATGGTGGTTGGTGCTAGACGAATGGGAAATTCCATTTCGGAAATCGTTAGGGAATTCAATATTCCGAGATCCACAGTGTCATGAGTCTGCAGAGAACACCCCATTTCAGGCATTACTTCTCACCACCGACAATCTAATGGCCGGCGGCCTTTACTTAACGACAGAGAGCAGCAGCATTTGCCTAGAGTTGTCTGTGCTAACAGACAAGCAGCACGCGTGAAATAACTGCAAAAATCGATGAGGGACGTGCAACGAACATATCCGTTAGGACAGTGAGGCGACATTTGGCGTTAAGGTCTGTGCAAACAGACGACCGACAATAATGGCTTCGCTAACAGCACAGCATTGCCTGCAACGCCTCTCCTGGGCTTGTGACCATATCAATTTGACCATAGACGAGTGGTCAGATGAGACCCGATTTCAGTTGCTAAGAGCTGATGGTAGATATCGAGTGTGGCTCAGACAACACGGAGCTTGTATCCAAGTTATCAACTAGGCACTTTATAAGCTGGTGGTGGCCCTAATGGTATAGCCTGTGCTTACACGGAATGAGCTGAGTCCTCTGGTCCACCTGAGCCGCTCATTGACTGTAAATTTTTACGTTTGGCTACTTGGAGACCATTTGCAGCCATTGATGGACCTAATGTTCCCAGACAACGCTGGAATTGTTATGGATGATAATGCACTATGTTATCGGGCTACAGTTGTTCACAATTGGTTTGAAGAACATTCTGGACAATTTGAGAGAATGATTTGGCTGCTCAGACTGCCAGACATGAATGTCATCGAACATTTATGGGACATAATTGAGAGATCAGTTTCTCCACCAACTCCTGCATCGGCAAGATTTTCGCAATTATGGATGGATATAGAGGCACCATGGCTCAGTATTTCTGTAGGAGACTTCCAACGACGTATTGAGTCCATGCCAAATCGAGTTGCTGCACTACGCCAAGCAAAAGGATGTTCGACACGACACTAGGGGTACATCATGACTTTTGTCATCTCAGTGTAACTTTATGTGTTAAGAAACCTTTATTGAAATGTTTGGTTGGGAGTGTAGTATGGAAATGAAACGTGGACGATACTGGAAATTAATGGCATGAGTTGACTAACAAGAGACAACTCCAGTGCGAAGTCGCAAGTCCAATCGTTAGTAAGGTTTATCTGAAAGTGTTGTGTCGACAATTATGTCAAAATGGTTCAAATGGCTCTAAGCACTACGGGATTTAACATCTGAGGTCATCCGTCCCCTAGACTTAGAACTACTTAAACCTAACTAACCGAAGGACATCACACACATCCATGCCCGAGACAGGATTCGAACCTGCGACTGTAGCAGCAGTGCGGTTCCGGACTGAAGCACCTAGAACCGCTCGGCCACAGCGGCCGGAAATTATGCCAGGAAAAATATTAGCTACTGAAGTTCATCAGGAGGGCGACAGAAAATGAGTGTAGGGGAGGTGCAGCGATCAACCTTCTATGAGCTGTATGTATTACGCTATACAAAATGGACATCGTCGATATTCAAGAAATGTTGAAAACAAAACATTAACTTGCACCATGTTCAAAGAATGAAAAATGGTGCGCCAAGTGATCACAAAGTTTCGAACCATCAAGGTCGAAGGCAAACTCCTTCGGAGGTACAAATAGTGCAGGACGTTCAGCTAGGTATCTACTCCGAATGTGAAACATTCTGTCGTAGAGCTTATCTTGGAACTGGCTAACCTTTAAGGCGTAAATGTAAATAGTGAGACAATGTTTTAAATGCACGAAAAAAACAAACATCCAGAGGCTGAAGTAGTCCAGTGGTTCCAGGAGGTACGAGATTCAGTGTCACTGTCTTTTCAGGAAGGATAATTTGCTACAAAGGAGAATGATTTCTAATTGTAGTTCTCTTACACACATTTTCCCACTCTTGCTTGCTATGATGTGAAAGATCACCCACACAAGAAAGAATCGTAGGAGGCACAGCAACTCCAACATTTCGCAGCACAATAAATAACTTTCCAGCCGGTTTACCATCCTGATTAACAGGCTCGTTACTTACAAGCTAATACACTGAGGCGACAAAGTCATGGAATAGCAACATGCACGTATACAGACGGCTGCAGTATCCCTTACACAAAGTATAAAATGGTGGTGCACTGGCGGAGCTGTCATTTGTACAACTCTGAAACGGAATGGCAGTTGGAGCTAGACCAATGGGACATTCCATTTCGGATATCGTTAGGGAATTCAATATTCCGCAATCCACAGAGTCAAGAGTGTGCTGAGAATACCAAATTTCAGGCATTACCTCTCATCAGGGACAACACAGTGGCCGACGGCTTTCGCTTAAAGACCGAGAGTAGCGGCGTTTGCGTAGAATCGTCAGTGATAACCAGCAAGCAATAAAGCATGAAACAACCACAGAAATCAATGTGAGGCGTACGACGAACGTATCCGTTAGAACAGTGCGGCAAAATTTCGCGTTAATGAGCAATGACAGCAGACGACCGACGCAAGTGCCTTTGCTAACAGCACATCGTGTGCAACGCCTCTCATGGGATCGTGACTCTAGACGACTGGAAGACCGTGTCCTGGTCAGATGACTATTGTTGGTAAGAGCTGATGTTAGGATCCGAGAGTGGCGTAGACCTCAAGAAGCCATGGACCAAAGTTGTCAAAAAGGCACTGTGCAAGCTGCTGGTGGCTCCATAACGGTGTGAGCTATGTTTACATGGAATGGGCTGGGTCCTCTGGTCCAAGTGACTGTTCATTGACTGGAAATGGTTACGTTCGGCTACTTGAAGACCATTTTTCTCTCAGTACTTGCTCGATATCGAAAGAAAAGGAGTAGTATTGAATCGATTTTATTCCTATATCTCAGCAGTGAGAGACTGTTTGCTTGTGTCTGTGGTACTGCTTTGCAGTCAAGATGCTTGGGATGACCACGAGAGTGCTGCCGTTGTCATACGAAATCTCATCCCGGACGATGACTCCAGGTGCTGGTCCAGTGTATTTAGCACGCAGGCGGATTGGTTGCAGGCCCTCAACTGGCCTCTTTCTAACCAAAAGACGGCCATCACTGGCGCCGAGGCAGAACCAGCTTTCACCAGAAAGCACACCCGATCTGCAACCTGCCCTGCAACGAGCTATCGCTTGACGCCAATGAAGTCCAAAAGGTGGTGGTTTGGGATCAGTAGAATGCACTCTACAGGTCATCAGGCTCGGATATATTCTTGAAGTAACCGATTTTTAATATTTCGTTGTGTCACTTTGGTGCCAACAGCTGCTCAGATCGCTGTTGCAGATGCAGTACGATGGACCAGAGCCATACGCCGAACTCAATGTCTTCCCCTTCGGTAGTGCCAAGTGGCCTTCCGGTACCCGGTCTCTTTGCGACCTTACATTCTCGTGACCATCGCTGCCAGCTGTCATGTACAGTGTGCCAAGTCTCTGCCATATCACGAAGGACGTGTAACCGTATTACACGACCTCCTTCAATCTCACTAAGTTGTGGATAATGGCATCTTCGTCGCCTTAAAGGCATTCTTGACAAACAACAAATCACCATATCCAACCTCAAACGTAACTAACGTTCATGACCTTATAGCGTGTATTTAAAGCAAGCCTGATTTGGATCCTCATTAGTGGCGATACTAGTGCCAGTATCATGCAGCTGGTGCGAAATTTGAATAGACATCAACTTTCAGATGCAGAAACACGTATATCAACTCCTTCTTGGTGTTACAATTTTTTTCCGTCAGAGTAATTATAGCAATTGCTCTTTTTTGTTTCAGGTTTATCACATATAATGAAATGAAAGCATTTAATGCGTTTTATTAGACTACATAAAAGAAGCACTCAAGTAAAATATTATCTGTACTCAGCATCACCTTATTAGCATGCAAAAATTAAATAAGTATCGATATGAGTAGGCATCGATAACTTTGCAATACTCATATCAGTAGTATGGCAGGACGACTTGAGTACTGCCGGCCGGGGTGGCCGAGCGGTTCTAGGCGCTACAGTCTGGAACCGCGCGACCGCTACGTTCGCAGGTTCGAATCCTGCCTCAGGCATGGATGTGTGTGATGACCTTAGGTTAGTTAGGTTTAAGTAGTTCTAAGTTCTAGGGGACTGATGACCTCAGTAGTTAAGTCCCATAGTGCTCAGAGCCATTTTCGACTTGAGTACTACTTATGTGAGTGGGTATTAATACTTTCACTGTTTCGAAACATTGCAGATCTCATGTGTATGCGTTTTGTGTCATCCCAGGTGGAACATCGCGAACGTTGAAACTTCCTGACAGATTGAAACTGTGTGCCGGCTCAAATGGTTCAAATGGCTCTGAGCACTATGGGACTTAACTTCTGAGGTCATCAGTCCCCTAGAACTTAGAACTACTTAAACCTAACTAACCTAAGGAAATCACACACATCCAGGATTCGAGCCCCGCGACCGTAGCGGTCGCGTGGTTTCAGACTGTAGTGCCTAGAACCGTGCGGCGAGCACGGCCGGCCTGTGTGAAGGACCAAGACTCGAACTCGGGACCTTTACCTTTCGCGGGCAAGTGCTCTACCAACAGAGCTACCCTAGCACTACTCACGCCCCGTCCTCAGAGCCTTACTTCTTCCAGTACCTCGTCTCCTACCTTCCAAACTTTACAGAAGCTCTGATGCGAATCTTGCAGGACTAACACTCCTGAAAGAAAGGATATTGCGCAGACATGGCTTAGCCACAGCCTTGGGGATGTTTCCAGAATGAGATTTTCACTCTGCAGCGGAGTGTGCGCTGATATGAAACTTCCTGACAGATTAAAACTGTGTGCCGGACCGAGACTCGAACTCGGGACCTTTGCCTTTCATGGGCAAGTGCTCTACCAACAGAGCTACCGAAGCACGACTGGTAGAACACTTGCCCGCGAAAGGCAAAGGTCCCGAGTTCGAGTCTCGGTCCGGCACACAGTTTTAATCTGAAAGGAAGTTTCATATCAGTGGACACTTCGTTGCAGAGTGAAAATCTCATTCTGGTATCGCGAACGTTTTCTAAATATTTATCATTGAGCTGAGATGGGATGTGGATATCAGCCCGGTGTTCACCTAGCCGGATGTGGCGAATCTCCTGAAAACCACATCGAAGCTGGCCGGCAGACTGGTGCTCATCGTTAATCTGCCGGGCGAATTCGATCCAGGGCCAGCGTCACAACGAATTCCGATATCTAACGTACGCCGATATCTGGGCGGGTCTGAAGTGAGATTTTCTTTATAAGGGGCTACACTGAGGTGACAAAAGTCGTGGATACCTCCTAATATCGTGTCGGACCTCCTTTTGCCCGGCGTAGCTAGGCAGCTCGACATGGAATGGACTCAGTAAGTCGTTGGAAGTCCCCTGCACAAATATTGAACCTTACTACCTCTAAAGCCATCCATAGCTGCGAAGGTTTTACCTGTACAAGATTCTGTTCGCGAACTTGCCTCTCGATTATGACCCATAAATGTACGATGGGATTCATGTCACGCGATCTCGATCTCCAAAACATTCGCTCGAATTGTCTAGAATGTTCTTCAAACCAATCGTGAAGAACTGTGGCCCGGTGAGATGGCGCATTGTCATCCATAAAAATTCCATCGTAGTTTGGGAACATGAATACCATGGATGGCCGCAAATGGTCTCCAAGTAGTCGAACATAACCATCCCCAGTCAATGATTGGTTCAGTTGAACCACAGGATCCAGTTTGGACTCATCTGCCTAGTTGTCTAGGGTTCAGCCGTTATGGTCACTAGCCAAGGAGAGTCACTGCAGGCGGTTTCGTGCTGTCACCAAAGATGCTCTCTGCCATAGCCCACTAACGGCAAATGTCGCCCCATTGTCCTAATGGATTCGTTCGTCGTACATCAGGCACTGACTTCTGCGGTTATTTCACGTATTCTTGCTTGTTTGTTAGCACTGACAACTCTACACAAACGCCGCTGATATCGGTCTTTAAGTGAAGGCCGCCGGCCACTGCGTTGTTCGTGGTGAGAGGTAATTCGTGGAATCTGGAAATGAATCACATGAGTATAAGTGACAGATCTGAAAACACACTACACTTTCATATATTTTGTACGTGATACTACCGCCATCTCTGTACGTACACGTCACTGTCCTATGACTTTTGTCTTCACAGTGTAAGTTGCTCGTGGCCTACTGTGCAGCCGAAAGTGATGATCTATATAGGATGTTTGTGGTGTCACTGCCAGACACCACACTTGCTAGGTGGTAGCTTAAATCGGCCGCGGTCCATTAGTACATGTCGGACCCGCGTGTCGCCACTGTGTGATCGCAGACCGAGCGCCACCACACGGCAGGTCTCGAGAGACGTACGAGAACTCGGCCCCAGTTGTACGACGACGTTGCTAGCGACTATACTGACGAAGCCTTTGCTCTGATTTGCCGAGAGACAGTAGAATAGCCTTCAGCTAAGTTCATGTCTACGACCTAGCAAGGCGCCATTAGCCTTAGATAGCTTGTATCTAAAGAGCCTCACTTGTATCGCCACAATCTCCAGATGGCTCATCAAGAACGATGTATACAAAGGAAGGATTAAAAGTTAAGTAGTCCAGACGATACGTACTTTTCTTTATAGCATTCATTAAGTCTCCTGTTTCAGACCTCACTCCATCCTTCGTGAGTTAGCGCGTGCATCTTGGCCGCCTCTTTCAATTAGTGTTCAAGTCTGCCGACACAACAATGTTTTTACAATTTGTTTATTAAATGGTGAGAAGTGCTGTTTTCCTGTAACAAATGGTTCAAATGGCTCTGAGCACTGTGGGACTTAACTGCTGAGGTCATCAGTCCCCTAGAACTTAGAACTACTTAAACCTAACTAACCTAAGGACATCACACACATCCATGCCCGAGGCAGGATTCGAACCTGCGACCGTAGCGGTCACGCGGTCCCAGGCTGTAGCGCCTAGAACCGCTGGGCCACTCTGGCCGGCTTTCCTGTAACATGTCTGAGTTGAAACCATAACCTGACTGCTAGAGAGAAATATATATTTTAGTATACATGTGAGACTGTTGGTGCAAACAGTGCTCATTTTGTTTCGTTTATTTCTGGAAACTTGTGCTATGAAGGACTTCGCAGCAAACACGTGTACACAAAATGACAATACGGAACAGATGTGTTAATTCTAGGGCTTTTTTTTCCATGCAAATAGCAAATGATTCGCTACTTGCTGCGATAGGGAGCGTCAAAGCTCCTGGTCACAGTGGGGCGAGAGCAGCATCACACTTCGCATTTAACTTCCGATCATGACTTTTAATAAAAAGTATTGAAGTATTTTACACCCAGAGAGGAGCACATCATTCAAAATAATTTTTTAGAGCTTTTATCATGTTAGGGAAACTTCCACACTGCTTCAAGAAAGGCCGTGCTTCTGAAGAACTCACTAAACTGAGTACTTTCTATGTTAGTAGGAAGGCAGAGCGTTACTCGCACCGCCACACACCGTCTTACAATCTAATTCTGTTTGCAGTTCTGAATTTAGCGCACTCAACAGCGAAGTTATTATTGCTGACATAACATGAAGCAAATGGGCAAATTGTGGTATTAACGACACAGCAGTAACAACACAGAGTAATTAATAAGGTTATAATTGCAATGTAATCCCCGCATAAAACGCTTCAAGTTTCTGTGTGTAATTATCATATAATAATGATGCCAACACATTAATTCTGAGCTTGGGTAAACGTTATTTAACCTCTAAACTGTTAATAGCTTGCGGCTTAAATGTAACATAGACTAAGAAGCAAGAGGTCGTTGCGAGAATCTTCCAAGTCCATAACTTTCCAGAGTTTCTGTTCATATTTTATCAGAAGGGAGAAGACCGGTATTGCCATTATCGCGTTTACTTTGCGCGGTGTCTGTAATGTGTGCGAGAGCAAACTAGTTTGTGCTAAGCTCATAAAGATAGCGGCTAGACAAATAATACATGAGCAAGTGGGCCATCTGATAAGAGCTTCGTTATTATGAATGGCTTGAGAGATACGCACTTCTCAAAGGCAGTTATACCAAGGGAATCATGTTTCACATTTCTCGTAGAGATATGGGGAAACAGCCTTCGTTTATATAATCACTGGTACAAAAGAATTCAGTATAGCTAGTGCATATTGTCTCCGCTTGTATCACTGATATTGAATAATTCAGTATATATTAACATAAACGAAAATGAGCATTTTAGTCTCTCAAAATTCTGTATGAATTGAAGACAAAGGAACACAGTAGAAGCTTCAACAACAAAGAGTTTGTAAATGTTATAATGACATCGTTTGAAAATTAAATTTAAACGAAGAAACAATATAAAATTCACAATCACATAGTCAAAAGGGAATAAATTTTAAGAGCAGGAGGTCGAAATTGGTATCGCCATAAATCAGACAAGAATTTAACTCTATGTCCCTGGAATAGACAATGAAACGTAGCAATGTGGAGCGCCTCCATTGTCTCTGTTATCACTCGTGGAGTAAGTAAATGCCATTTTTTCTCTTTGTATTTTACTTTCTGGAACCTGTTATCTAAAAATTAAAATTACTTAAAAGACTATGTTTGTCAAATTTTTATTATTCAGGCTGCAAGTTGTGGTTTTCTGAATGCTACAGCGCAGTCTATTTTGTTGATAGCTAACGTTTTGTTAGTTTTGCCGATGAATCTCTATTTTACAGAATAACTTGATACTTAAAATGGAATAGTAACAGGTGCTTTAAAAGTTTCAACTACGCTAAAAACTTATTTTTCAAATGAAAACTTCGTCCTTTACGGTCAATACAGTTTTCAAATTTGAAAATTGTACAACACATAACGGACAACGGCTTCATTTGAAATGTATGTAGAGGCTGTGGACTCAAATGCAAACAAAATTATTAAAAAAACTTTTGCTGGAACATTTACCTAAATGATTTAAAGTACTGAATTTCCTGATTGTAGAAATTTTTCCAGATTTTACGTAAGATGCCATAATTTGGAAGTTTTATTTATCATGGATAATGAAAGATACAGGAACCTAGAAATTTCAGCAGTAACTGAACAGTGAACTTCAGAAAATTATTGAGCCGTGTGCAGTAAATAATCAAAAAATGCACTGATCAAGGATAAAAATTTGTATACCTGTATTACGTAAGGGGAAGTAAAATGAAAACTAGACCGATGAAAAATGTATGTAATTTGTTTATTATATCAAAAGTAATCTTCACAGCTGTTAATACATTTATCTCACTGTGAGACAAGACGGTCAGTGGCTTCATGGGAAAATGTTTGCGGTTGCCTGCGGAACCATGATTATACACAGGCGTGCACTTCTTTGTCCAAAGCAAATCGACGGGCAAAAATATGGAAATCAAATAGGGAGAGACCGCGACTGTATACAGAATGTGTCAGAGCTTCCAATCGAAAATTCTGCAGCTTATTCAAAATAACCTTGGCAACATGTAGGTGGCCTTTTTTTCGCACTGGATTTCTTCCTCTCCTTGGCAGCTTATCCATAAGGGGCCTGATTATATACCTGGCGTTGGAGGTCCAACTGCTGGTATCCCGCTGTCTGTGAATACCCAGATCTCGGGGACCAAGAGGCTTGCTCTAGAACAGGACGAGCATCTGGTTCAAGGTCCCTGTCAGCCAAGAGGAACTGGGAAGGCCCTTCGATTGGACCCCCCGGGAAGTCTTTCACTTCCTGCCACTCCTTGAAACAACCTGTTACAGACCATAGGAGAGGGGTCAAACTCACGTTGGCAACAGCTTCAAGCTTCTTGACCGAAGCCAACACAGCCTGGAGCTGACAGAGAAGTGTCAACAACTCCGTTCGCATCTGAACACCGCGATCACAGCCCATATCCATACTAAAGTCGGAGAAACTATAGAATAAACTGTGATTCAGAACGCGGAACTTACAAACGAAGTGCTGTGCTCTGAAGTGCTGCTGGCTGTGCGAGAGCTGCTGACCAAGAGAGAGAGCGACTGAAAAATCTCGTGGAGAGTGATCTCTCAGTCTCACAGATTCTCGCACACTGCTGAGTGTAAGCATTTCCGACAGCTGCTCTCGCAAGACTCTGAAACTTACAGAAAGTAATCGCAATTAACTATCAGACAGAACTTGCCCCTAGAGTGAACAATTCTGCGATTACTGCGGTAGAGTATAAAACGATCTGAGAGCAAGAAACTCTCACGTGTACCCTAGTCCTTAAAGGATTGACATTGTGGTTACATTTGTATTGCAACATCCATCAGTTTTCCGAGGAGAATGACTTGCTCTTACTTAAAAGTAGGGCAGTAGAATATGGTTTGACATGTCAAAGACGCAGGTGGTCACCTTTCGCGGTTTAGGGAATCCAGGGAAACCTCTGTAAGGCCAGACGTGGAATTAGCCTTCATCACCCGAAAGCGACACCAGTTTTTTATCACTCCCGTTTCATAACATAAAAAAAGAAGAAAACGAGCATTAACTGTAACTAGTAAGTAAATATGTTATCCAACGCAACAATTACATTCTCCTCTTGAAGTTATTGTCAAAGTACCCAGAAAAGACCCATATTAAACGCGAAAAATGTGTTAGATGAAAAATACCAATGAGGTGTCTCTATTATTAAAAACTGAAGTTAAGTAGTAACGTGTAGTACGGACGGAACACTTTTAGGGATGAATAAATTCTACTCTCGGAAAAAAAGGTGTCGAACGTGCTTCATTTGTATGGTACCTTGTTCATAAAGAAGTTTTTGTTTCGAAGATAAGCACGCTGCACTGGAGAGTCTAACAAGCAAGGTATTTAGTTCCACTGCAGCATCCAATTAAAAGCTTACAGCTAAACTTAAGTGAGTCTTAAATATATTTTCGGAGTATTAAGGAAGGAATAATTTAATCGGTTTCTATATAGTAGAAGACGAAGTAAATATTCCAGAATTCGAAACCAGAACAGCTGTTAGCATGAGTGACATAAAAGGAGATATCTTAGGTGTTGCTATACTACCAAAATCACTTAAGAAAGGCAAGTCTTCCGGTCCTTATGGTATACCAATCAGGTTCCTTTCAGAGTATGCAGACACAATAGCGCCTTTATTAGCAATCATATACAACCGCTCACTTGACGAAAGGTCTGTTCCTAAAGACTGGAAAGTAGCACAGGTCACACCAATATTCAAGAAAGGAAATAGGAGTAACCCATTGAATTACAGACCCATATCACTCACCTCAATTTACAGTAGGATTCTGGAGCATATACTGTACTCGAACATTATGAATCACCTTGAAGAAAATGACTTATTGATACATAACCAACACGTACTCAGAAAATATTCTTCTTGTGCAACACAGCTAGCTCTTTATTCACATGAAGTAATGAGTGATGTCGACAAGGGATCTCAGATCGATTCCATATTCCTAGATTTCCAGAAGGCTTTTGATACCGTTCCTCACAAGCGACTATTAATCAAATTGCGTGCCTATGGAATATCAGTTGTGTGACTGTATTCGTGATTTCCTCTCAGAGAGGTCACAGTTCGTAGTGACAGACGGTAACTCATCGAGTAGAACAGAAGTGATATCTGGCGATCCGCAAGGTAGTGTCATAGGCCCTCTGCTGTTCCTAATTTATATAAATGATCTAGGTGATAACCTGAGCAGCCCCCTTAGATTGTTTGCAGATGACGCTGTAATTTACCTTATAGTAAAATCATCAGACGATCAATTCCAATTGCAGAATGATCTAGAGAGAATTTCTGTATGATGCGAAAAGTAGCAATTGGCACTAAACAAAGAAAAGTGCGAGGTGATCCACAAGGGTACTAAAAGAAATTCTATAAATTTTGGGTATACGATAAATCGCACAAATCTAGGGACTGTCAATTCCACTAAATACCTAGGAATTACAATTTCGAACAACTTAAATTGGAAAGACCACATAGATAATATTGTGGGGAAGGTGAAACAAAGACTGCGCTTTGTTGGCATAACACTTAGAAGTTGCGACGAACCCACTAAAGAGACAGCCAACATTACAGTTATCTGTCCTCTGCTGGAATATTGCTGCGCGGTATGGGATCCTTACCAGGTGGGATTGACGGAGGACATCGAAAAAGTACAAATAAGGGCAGCTCGTTTCATGTTATTGCGCGATAGGAGTGAGAGTGTCACTGACACGATACGCGAGTTTGGGTGGCAGTCACTGAAACAAAGGATGTTTTCTTTGCGGCGAGATCTATTTACGAAATTTAAATCACCAACTTTCTCTTCTGACAGCCTCCTACGTTGGGAGAAATGATAATCATAATAAAATAACAGAAATCAGAGCTCGAACGGAAAGATTGAGGTGTTCCTTTTTACCATGCGCCATTCGGGAGTGGAATGGTAGAGAAGTAATATGAAAATGGTTCGATGAACCCTCTGCCAGACACTTAAGTGTGAATTGCAGAGTAACCATGTAGATGTAGATATAGGTGAACGTTAACTCCTGCAGAGATAAGGTCACGCTAATTAACGATGTCTCAGAATAGAATATGTTCTCATCTCCCACATCCGGTGGAGACACTAGAGTATAGTATATAGTACGATATGACCAACCGTGAGGATGCAGCTGTTGGACACTTGTTGCATTCGGAAAGAAATCTATTGAAATCTCCATACAGCCATTTAGATTTAGGTTTTCGTGTGGTTTTCTACCAGGTTTTTGTAAACCTAAAGATATTAATGTATGGTCCATTTAATTAAAGTCGTAATCAGAAGCGACAGCGTAAAAGACATATTTCCCACCGTTTCCAATGCGGGAGGGTTGGGACATAAAGAGCTATTCGTATGTATCTCCGGTGTTTCAGAAGACGACTGCGCAAAAACTATACGGCATACAGAAACGAGACACACATATCGGTGGACAGAGCATCTCTACAAATTTTTGAAGCACGTTACAGGAAGTCAATATGGGCGCCGTTTTCGTACAAAATCGTCCGGAAAGGCGTGAAAGCTGTTTAATTTGCAAGTCTGTTCATTAGGTTCCCCATCCAATTCGATGCGACAGTACGCAGCAGAGGGTTAACATATGAAACTCAGACAACTTAGCCTTCAGGTGCAATCTGTAATTATAAAAAAATCTGCAAACCAATATATTTCCCTTTAGCAATGCGACACTGATGCATATCAATATTATGCACCGATTTCCTACTGGTTCTCTTACAACGTATTGTGGGACACATACTACAGATGTGCATCTGAAGTTTATGCTCACTCGAATTGCTCGGTGTATGTAGTTCCGCGTTAAGTCCGACAGCTGTCAGTACAGCCACTTAGGCCGCTAGGGGCAGCTGCACTCCACATCCTTCACGCTCGATTGAGGATTGCATACTCGAATTGCCCGGCCGTCTACTATAATTACCCAAGAGCCGCTCAGTCGCCCGCTGTACAATCCTGACGCTTGAAGATGAGACGAAGGAAAGTGGGAAAGTGAAACTTGATTTGTGAGACTATGTCCTAAATGCAGAAGACGATGATTGTAATAATGTTTAGAAAAGAATTTAATTAGTGACTGATGAGAATGTTGGCTACATGTACTGCGACGAGCGCCCTGCTCTCCTGTCTTACAGAACCGCACCAAACATCTGAAGGCACATGTCTGCAGAACACGAATATTTATAAGTTCTGTAGCATTACCACTTTCAATAAAAGCTACAGAATTAAAAATGTACGTAGAAATGTTTGGCAGAGATATTCGTCTGTTTACATTATCATCATGTGTAGGATTTCGAGCTTCATGTCAGAAGACTATAAACGTCGGTTCAGAATTGGAACACGTAGACGTTTCCGAAGTTTGCCTCATCCTAAGACAACAGCATGAAACACTGAAAGACAAGCCGAAGAAATGCAGGCAAGTACCTGCATGATATCCGGCATTATCCAGGCCACAAGCATGAATGCATGTTGACACTCAGCGGGTATATCGTCCGATACATATGGGAAAATGTTTTACCTGTCTTTTACAGCGCACTTTGCTTACCAACGTTAGACATTTCGAAATACGGTATTGGTGATAACTCAGTTTTCTGAGAAGAAAATAAATCTGCGGAATTTATTAAGAACTATATGGAGGAAACATGATTCAAATTTTCAGGAGTAAATTCCCAGCATTTTAATAAGATTTCATTTGTTACTGGTCGAGGCGCTACCATATGCAAATCAATGCAATCTTTTCATCATTACGGATGCATTAAATATGTTTTGAACACAATCCTGAAATACATGTTGGATGACACTTATTTCATAAATGAAGTTGCATTGGTTTATAGAGCTACTTATGCTGCTGAGGATACTCTCCGTTTTATGGACAAAACTGGTGACGTGAACTCGTTACAGACAAGCTCAAAGCAAGAAACGGAAATTAGGTGGAACAGCTTGTTTAGAATGCTACGGTATGTAGTTAGGGAGTACGATAGAGGGGTCTCTGGAAAACACACTGGTTACGACAACAACACTGCAAAAGAACTTGTGACATTTTTGACCTGTTCACTGATGCAATAGGAAAGCTGGAAGGCGGGCAGTTTTCAATAACTCAGTTTGTTTTGTTATAGGTACACAGAGTAAGAAATTGTTACCAACTTGCAGCATGCAGGAGTAGCGGTGGGTCCGCAACATCTGTGAATCAGTACAACGAAAAACCGGTCCAGAGTTGCAAATTTTACGTTTTTATTTACTCGATGACTAGTTTCGTGCCGAGACTCATTTTCAGATCATCGTAACATAGTCGAAAACGGCACGGGCTGTAACTGTTCGTTGTACGTTTTTGACCTGGTTTTCACATCTTCGGAAATGCCATTTTCGACTCTGTTACGATAATTTGAAGATGAGCCTCGTCCCCAAACTAGTCATAGAGTGAATAAAGAATTAAAATTTGCAACTTTGGTCTGGTTTTTCGCTCTACTAAAAAGTTATTGTAATACAGGTCCCGAAGTTAGAGGTATGTTTAAATTACGGGTAGACCCAGTTTTCTTATAAACTGCACGCTGTTTGTCCAGCAAATGAAAATTGCGTTAACTGCAAAATGCCGGTTTCAGTGTCATCGGTATTTTGGCAGTACGGCACATGTGTCTTATTGTCTTCTATTAAACGTAGTTGGTACGTGTGCTGAAGGATCGCTGTCTCAGTATCACAGATGAGAAATTCGAAATTCGAATGTTTCACAGAATGGTAACATTTTTGTGGTCTCCCTTCCGTTTATTGGAAATGATGTCTGTTTCTGGTAGGGATCAGACTTTAAATACTGTACCTTGAATATGTGGTGAAGCATCAGTTCCCGATAACCTAGGATAAAATTATAACGTGGCAGTAACAGCTTACCCAGTTTTTGCGATACTTGTAAATATTTATTTAGGGCCGTTGGGAAAGGCCAGCCACGCTCAGCAGACAAAAAATGAAGTCTTTGTCTTCGGAGTGACTGGACTGTGGCCCATATCAAACTCAATCTGCCGAAGAGGTTGATCTGTATTTAACGAATGGATGGTGGTGACGACGAAGATCCGCTTGAGAGGTGAAAGAGTAGCCGCAATCTCTTTTCCAAACTATCTAATTTAGGGAGAAGAATCTTGTGCACTCCAGTTTCAAATGTGTCTATCGAAAGATATTTCGGAGCGACATGGAACGTTATCTCGGAGGGACGAAGTAAACGTAATACGAAACGAGTCGATTACTTGTAATTATGCCAACTGGGAGTAATTAGGAGACAATTTTGTTCCTGCTAGATTTCTAATTTCTTGGATGGTCAAGTTTACATATGTACGTACATTTTGAATCAATAAAGCAGACGATGTTTTGAAAAACAGCAGCGTGATTTTCCATTACGAGACCGACAGAAGTTGGTAGTTACATAGTTTTTCTATGAAACTTCAAACTGTTTCCCAATTTTCGTTATTGCATGAAGCAAGCTAACCGGCCGCCTCGTGATGACTGGGTGTTGTCTTTCATCATCATTTCATCCCCATCGACACGCAAGTCGCCGAAGTGGCGTCAACTCGAAAGACTTGCACCAGGCGAACGGTCTACCCGACGGGAGGCCCTAGCCACACGGCATTTCCATTTTTTTTACCGGCCGCTGTGGGCGATCGGTTCTAGGCGCTTCAGTCCGGAAACGCGCTGCTGCTACGGTCGCAGGTTCGAATCCTGCCTCGGGCATGGATGTGTGTGAAGTCCTTAGGTTAGTTAGGTTTAAGTAGTTCTAAGTTCTAGGGGACTGATGACCTCAGATGTTAAGTCCCATAGTGCTTAGAGCCATTTCAACCATTTGGTTCAAATGGGTCTGAGCACTATGGGACTTAACATCTGAGGTCATCAGTCCCCTAGAACTTAGAACGACTTAAACCTAACTAACCTAAGGACTTAGCACACATCCATGCCCGAGGCAGGATTCGAACCTGCGACCGTAGCGGTCACGCGGTTCCAGACTGAAGTGCCTAGAACCGATCGCCCACAGCGGCCGGCTGAACCATTTGAAGCAAGCTATTTCCTATAAAGGATGGCAGTGATGTCGCGATTAGACACTACCACCAAGGAATATACTTCTACAGCTCAACTGAAGCGATGTAAGTGTAGTTCCATCAGCTGGTGGGAGTGTGTCAGGAGTGATTCCAACCCTGCAGACGCACAGAGCTGCTACCTGTCCTTCCCAGTACGCCTAATTCGATCACGGCCTGGGTCAAACCACGCCCGAGCACGTTGGCCTCGAGGCCCTGTTTGCAGATCTTCTATACCTACGATCCGATGGTGGTGAAAGGATTAATGCAACTACCGCGATGGTTCATTTGCAAAGGACACGGTCGATTTATTTTCCCATCCTTCCCCAATCACACTCAGTGATCCGCCTTTTATGACCCAGTCGTTGAAAGGAGTACTGATCATCTGCCTAATCTTCCTTCCTTGTTCCTAGTACTTCCGAAAGGTTTACTGCCGTCAGAAGCATTGCCTTTTGGACGAGATCGTTGAGCCATTAATCTCAAAGAATATCTATAGCAAAGTATGCGATGTTCTGAAATTTCTTGACAGATTGAAACTGCGTCCAGGACCGAGACGCGAAGTGGGAACTTTGCCTTTCGCGGACATTGCTCTTACCGGCAGTTACGAGTCGCCACTCCATCTGACAGGAGGGCTTGTATGAAGTTTTGTTAGCAGGAGAGAGGAGTGGCGGTGAGACCATGAGGGTTTATCGCCTTAAGCAATAGTAGAAAAGACTGATCTATTAGGTTTTGTAGGAGCAGCTTCCCTAATCTGTGTATGCCAGACGTACTGCCAAAAAAGTTTTCACAAACTTTTTATTGAAGCACAATGCAATTGCACCAGTCTGTTCAAGAGCTCAAAATGCTTTTACAAATATAATTACTGTGACACAAAACTAATTACTTCCACATACACCCTAAGGGAAAAGAACGCACTGTGAAGTTAGTTGTTACAAAGATAATATGCACAACACCGTTATTAAATAAAAGTTTTGGGAAGGTTACAAGTAAGATTTGAGGTTTGTAAAGGATCATAAACTATTTTTATTGGGAACGTGTCTATTTTGCAGGCAGAATAAGTGTCGACTGAGAAGTTGCACTCTGACGTCTGAGATGCCACTCTGCTTTCAGTGATCTTTTATAAGAAAACATCTCCCTATGCTGGAAGATAGTTGCTGGCGCGAAATGCTGGTGAGACTAGGCCGTTGGCTGTGTAAGCTTGACGACGTGTAGAACACAGAAGTGTTCGTAGACCTACAAATAAGTCATACTCAAGAGTATATTTTATTTCAGTTCCTATTCTCATATTCTGTAGTATCAAAATTAGCAATTAATACTTCGAAAAACTGTTCTGGGACCAGACGCTCTGCACGTCAAAAAATGGAACCAAGAGACACGAAACTGTGGGGTACCAGTTGAGCTGTTTAGCATACCCCTAAAATGCTATAGATCCTACTGCCAGGATCTACAGAGGGTGAAAACTCCCCATTATAACATGCGAATCAAAAGGAATGAGGTTGCCCACCAGATAATGGCTTATTAAGTGAAAATTTTTACTAGGGGTGCCCCAGTTAAGCTTGAAGGTGTGGGTACCAGATCTCACACAGATATATTAATGAAATGATTCATCGAAATAAGAAATTACTGGTCTTTATAGCAATCTAGTTTATTGCGAAAAGACATAAAACTAATTTACCTACTGAGTCAAGAATAAGTCGACAAGGAATGGCAAATACAAACAATGGCCTTGGCACAGGTGGACGGATACGTGATGATGATGAGGTCCCATACTCCGAGGAGCGTACGGAACGATGAGGGAGACCCGCACCGCCGAGTAGGCAAGGTCGTAGCGGAGGTTGTTTGCCATTGCCTTCCTCCGACAGTAATGCGGATGAATGACGATGATAACACAACAACACCCAGTCATCACGAGGCAGAGAAAATCCCTGTCTCCGCCTGGAGTCGAACCCGGGACCCCGTGCGCGGGAAGCGAGAACGCTACCGCAAGACTACGAGCTGCAGACTGGATACGGGAAACAACTATATAAAACTGTACCATGAGTATGGCCAATGATTGCAGAAAATTGTTAATCCTTTAAAAAAAAAATAGAACAGCATGACGAACACCAACACTCTCGCCTAAGCACGTGATGGGTGCCACTAGCTTGTTGTGAGAAGCAGATCTGCAAAACAAAACCGTGCAGAAAATGAAATGACTTGTGCTCGTTCTTCTCAGCGGCTGCTGCGATGGCCCATGCTTACCACCTTCGAGCTTTGCGTGGGTAGAAGATGACTGCAGTAGAGGCCTAAAATTTTAAGTTCGGCATGGCCTCTGTGCTGTGCTCTAAGTTAGAGACATCTCGCTCTGCAGCTCTACGCCCTAGGTATTGCATCAAATGCTGGAACAAGTGTTCGATATGGTGGCCAAGAAGCAAGTTTCTTCCATGCCACCCTTCCAGCAAGAGGCTCTAACTTTTCTCTATGTACCTTAGCTGGTAATGTCACCGGCCACTTGCAGCAGTTTAACCATTTCTCTCACGGTGCGAGGAGCAAGGCACAATATCTGTCCCTCTACGTGATTAATTTTCAGTCATGGCCATCAGAAGACAAGCATGTACCTCGGTGTTGGAACTCGCCCTTGCTACCGAAATAATTACTGTGCCACAATCAGAGAACCGTTTACTAAAATTTGAACAAATATTCCGGTTACCTCCACTGGGCTTAACAGCTACTCCCACTCCATCTGGCTTCATATTCATTCCCGTCTTTCAGATTATTACCTTAGTTAAAACGGATTCCTTTCGCTTCTTGCACACTGGAAGAACACTTCGAAACGTAACTGGTCTACAAAAAAGAGATTGTTTACAGTATGGCTGTCCACCCTCTTCCGAATCATTGCTATGCGGTGTGGGATAGGACTCATAGCGGACATCGGAAAAGTTGAAAGAAGGGCAGCTCATTTTGTATTATTGCGAAATAAGAGAGACAATGGCACGAATTCGGGTAGCAATCATGAAAACAAAGGAGTTTATAGCTGTGGTAGGAACTTCTCATGGAATTTCAACCACCAATTTCCTACTCAGAGTGTGAAAATATTTTATTAGCGCCAACCTACATAGGGTGAAATGATCATCATAATAAAATAAGAGAAATCAGAGCTCGCACAAAAAGACTTAAATATTCGTTTTCCCTGCGTGCTGTTTGAAACGGCGGATCGATGAACCCTCTGCCAGGCATTTATTTGCGAATTGCAGAGTAGTCATGTAGATGTAGAGGAATGAAATTTTATGACGCACTGCCTGTCCTCATTGCTGCCACCTGCTGGGCTAGAACGGCAGACTCTCCTGCTGTGCTCTATACCTGTGCAAAGAATGGTTTTCAGCACAAAACAACTTTATGACCACTTGTACCCTGAAGTGAAACTCTGTTTCCACGAGCCACTTGAAAGAAGCAAGGCTGCCATAACTACAAGACTTCCTCACCACACCAAGAGGAAAACAGGTATAGAAATAATTAGATCTGCAATCATTTGCAGTGTGTATGCTGTGTTAGTGGTTTTACTTTCCTGACTATTGGCGTCTGCACATTAAATTATAAAACAGTTTATGGGACAATTTGGAAATAAACTGCCATGTAGCAAAATGTAGCTGTCAACTTTTATGCAAGTGGTGGAGACTGCAGTGATACTGCGGGCTCGTTCACTTCTCTTTATACTGTTAAGCACACTGCGCAAAAAATTCCTTACCCCAGGAGACATTCCGCTATTACCATGCGACACGACTTCTGACCTGGATGATTGCCTCTGTTTGGCGAGAAACAGAGTCTGAAGCTTCTTCAGTTGTGACACATCCAGCTGAAGTCACTCACTGGTGATGAGATCTCGCAGATCTACCAAATTGATGGAGTATAACTGCCTCCCAAACCAACACTTGGAGGAAAGACCAAGAGGACGACCAGAAAAAGTTGGATGGATCAAATAAAGTAAGAACACTAGAGAAGAAAACTGGAAAACAATATCAAGACAAGAACAATATCAAGATAGATAAAAATGGAGGAAAATTGTTCATAAGCACGCTAATCAACTCGCTGGAATGTTAGAACGAAGATCTCTGTATGAAACAGTGGGTGGAACAAATAGGAAAAAGTCGCACGGGGCTAGGTCCGGCGAATACGGAGCGTGGGGAACGACAGACCACCTCTGAGATGCCAAATAGTGGGTCACTCGTAAGGCCGTGTGTGCTGGAGCGTTGTCGTGATGCAGAAACCAATCACCTGATCGCCAAAGCTTGAAACTTAATTGTCGCTGAGATGGCGTCTGCCTCGCTTCCAGTCTCTGTCGGTTAGTATCTTCTTACGCCTGATGTTCTTACTCTGTGTTACATACACTGCTGGCCACCGTAAATGCAACACCAAGAAAGACAAGAGGCAGCACAACAAAATTTATTTTGTAGATAACATGTTGACCAAGTATCAAATGATTACGTTTACAGACGTCTGTGACATGTGGTTCCTGCCAGAATCAGTAGCCAGAGTAGCCGCCATTGTTGGAGATCACCGCTGCCACACGTCTCGGCATTGAGTCAAAGAGACGTTGGATGTGTTCCTGAGGTACAGCAACCCAAGCAGCTTCCACACGTTGCCAAAGATCATCTGGTGTGCCAGCTGGGGATGTAATCTGGGTCACTCGTTGAGCAACCATGGACCACATGTTTTCTATCGGCGAAAGATCCGGAGAGCGAGCCGGCCAGGGAAGCAATTCAATCTGGTTATTGACGAAGAACCTTTGGACAATGCGTGCCACGTGTGGTCGCGCATTATCCTGTTGAAATATGGCTGTGGCCGAGCCCTGAAGGTAAGGAAGGACAACTGGCTCCAGCACCTCGGATATGTAGCGCCGGCTATTTAAAGTACCGGCAATGCGTACTAGAGGCGTGCGAGAGTAATATCCAATACCGCCCCATACCATAATACCCGGTGCAAGACCAGTATGGCGGTGCATAATGCAGCTGTCCAGCATCCTCTCTCCACGGTGTCTCCACACTCGAATCCGACCATCGTGGTGCTGCAGACAGAAGCGTGCCTCGTCAGTAAAGACAACGTCATTCCATTCTGCCGTCCACATCCGTCTGTCATCACACCATTGATGACGGAGACGTCTGTGGTTCTGCGTCAATGGTAGACGAAGCAATGGACGTCTTGCGAACAGACCACTCTGCTGTAAACGGCGTCGAATGGTACGCGCAGACACTGGATGATGCGTTACAGACGCAATGTGCTGTGCTATGGTTCGGGATGTCACTGAGCGATCCGTCACTGCCATGCGCACAATTTGCCTATCAGCACGTGCAGTGGTGCACCGAGGTGAATGCGATCGACCACGTCGGTCCGTCGTACCCTCCTGCATCCAACGGTCACATATCCGCATTACAGTTGTTTGGTTTCGTCCAACACGACTAGCGATTTCTCTGTATGATAATCCACAATCTCGGTAAGCCACTATCCTTGCTCTGTAGAACTCGGATACTTGATGAAACGATGTTCGCTGTTGTCTACGAGGCATAACTGATCGTCTTGTGAAACAACCACAAGGTAAACACACGTGCCGAACGTACACTCGTCGAAATCGCCAAGCCTTAAATGACGCTATGAGGTGGCGCCACAGGCGCGCGTGATGTGCGTCTGCGCTGAAATTCTAATCAGTTGCATATCTCATCGCTGCAAACCCATGGTGTAAATTTCCCTTGATTCGGATGCTTCCTTCAGGGTGTTGCATTTACGGTGGCCAGCAGTGTAGTTACAACTGCCATAACAATCCTTACAGACATATTCTTTGTTGATACACAAGTCAATCAGGCAACTGTATTCATAATGTGACATGGGCACTTCCAAACACGATAGCTCCTTTCTGCCATTCTATAACACCTCTAAGCCGACTCATGTTATTGCGCTGATGCCACACACCCGACTGACGTATAAAAACAATTTCATTGTCTTGAATTACGTCAGCAGTGTGTGGTCAAATGAGCAACTGGTACCAATCCGAACCATATACATTGCTCCAAAGCGATAAGTATGTTCTTTTTATAGGGTGACTAATGTTTTGCCTGGTTAGCTTATAATGCAGATAGAAAAGGCCACTTTGAAAGTTCAGGAAGAAATCTTCCATCCCACAGCTTTACAACTGTATTTGAATGATTAACAAAACATTCTGCAAAAATGAGAAGGCTTTTGAAGCCATTCTCGTCATCTGATATCAAGCATGATCATAATACAGCGTGTTAGGGGTATAAGTGCAGATATTTTTATCAGTGTACTCAACAACACTACGTCAGCATTTACTTCATTTGCAGATTAATAATTATAGCTATTAGGAGAAATAAATTTTTAGGTTGGTTAGTACCTCGGAGTACATGTAGCAAGAGCAATCCAGTAACGTTATTTTCCCCTGGGCAGAAGCTCAGGCGTTGAAGAATGGACGCATTGACGCAGAACGATTATTATATACTGACAGGCGTAGTCCACTTAGTGATGCAGTTCCGACCGTACAGAATACATTATGTAGCGAATTATGTGGCGTGTTTGCGGGAAGACTGTTAGATGCAGCGGGGAAAAAAAGGGACAAGTGATACCCTGATGTGGGCACATACTAAGATTCCAATGGTCACAATATCTGCACTTATACACCTAACACGCTGTATTAGGGGCACAATGGAACCTTAGACCAAGCTGCGACCATTTGCTAGGGATTCTATGAAACACTGTGTCGTCGCCGACATTTGGAGGAAGAGTTGGAGGCCGGAGAAGTGTGGCATCATTCGTTACTCTAAGTATGTGTCTCTAATTTAATTTGTAATGGGTGTATAGATAAACGTATAACACCACGAACTGTAAAGTTTAAATCACGTGAATTTTACGTAGGTCGTGAGCCATAGCTTGTAAATATCTGAAGAACATGATCACAAAGTGGAGCTGTTATTCGACAAAAAACTTTACTGATGAAAACAAGAAAGTAAGAAAGGAAGATGCCCTTACGCCGAAAAAGTGAGGCCTGCATCCGCCATACTGCCGGGTCTACGTGAAATGTCCGTATTGCAGTGTTGCTTTTCGATATCACTTGAAATAGTAATAACATGTTCGGGGTTTTGCCGCGGTGTACACCGTGTTCGACGATTGAAGGTATTAAAAAAATAAAGTTTTCAGTTCCCGGATGATGAATATTAATCCACGGAAGTATGTTGTTTTAAAGTACGTACTCAGAAATGACTGTCAATTCAATATGTTATCTCTAAGAGTGTAGGTTTAACGCAGAGCTGTAAATGAGAAATAGATTGCTAAGATTCACCAAGATAGCGGACAGTCTTCAACTGACGTCTGTGATGGGCATAGATAACGCCATATACACTATATTCTAACCTCTTTGGACGGAAAGAAAGAAAGATTTGCATATAGCACCCCGTGGGAGACGAGGTCACCAGGGACTAAACACAAGCTGTGATTGGACAAGCTTAGGTGAGAGTGCTGGGTGTGTCCTTTCCAATGAAACCATACGGATATTCACTTTCGTGTAGTTTTCAATATAGTCGCAGTACACGGCTAGTTTTCGGTGTGACTCGCAATACTATTAATGTTGCAGGCAGTGGCGACATGTTACCGAGGGGTTATCCACAAAGGGCGGAGAATATTTCGCATTGCAGGACAATATCTATCTCTGTCCTTCTCTGTATGTGCGTCTCTCTCACTCTCACCTTTGTTTTCTACTTTTCTCACCGACAGCGCTACTGCCACGTGTCTGAGTGAGAACACCATTTCGCTTTTGTTCTAAAGTTTGCGCGCGTATATAGCTACATGTTTGCTTTCGTGAGTTTGTTTTGTACAGTAGTAGGCAAACGAGAGAACTACGAATTTTACAGATGCGATTCATCCAAGGCTGGAGCTAAGGGACTTAGACATTGATGTCTACAAAGATCGCAGTCTGAAAAAAGAGTTGACAAGCTGTAGCCGATGAAATCGGAATTAGCTTGATGAAGCATACGAAAAATCCCGAAGTTCTCAAATGCGAGGCAAAAAAGTTTTTTTTTTGAAAGAGTGGAAGTGCAGGCAGCTCTTCATCCACATGGTTTGCATTCAGTGACATGTGTTTAATATTATTTCGAGAGGTAAGTTACCTGAAGCAAGAACTGATAGTGTGAAGAGTGGTGTTTGTTGATAAAGAAATATAGAATAAATATTATATTCCTATTACAAACTTCTCTTAATGAAATTTTGCAGTCTTACTACCAAAGCATTGGATACGTGTAGTACCATGACACTTCCTGATGAATAGCGAACTTTAAAGAGATACAATACACTTACGACTCAGCAGCAACTAGAAACCGAATGGTGATCACTAGCTGGGTTGTTACTGATGTACACAGTCTCATATTTGTATCGGTTTTAGAAACTCTCGGACAAGTTACTTGATCGAGATATTTGCAATCGCATTTCGACATTCTAGTAAAATTCTGGAACAGGTATGTATCCAACAACGGTTTACTAGTTAAATGTTCTGAGGTATTCCGCTTACTTAAAGAGGGACGCATCCAGAAAGCCAGATGTCCTGTTCCCTCAGGCTTGATTCTTTGCGCGATGTAAAAGCAGCAGACCCGCGGTTACTTCCACTAGCTTGCGTTCGTCCATCTTGTGGCAACAGTGTGGCAACTTGTAAACACTTCTGGCCGGGAAATGTAGAGCCGCAAGCACTGATTGGAAATAGTGTTGTAGTACATGTGGCTGTAATATGTGTGGCCGCAATGTTGCCGGACAAGATGTAGTTTTTATGACCCATGTAAACGCACCTGTACAGTCCCTGTCAAATAAATGGTGGACCGTACTTTTTGAGTTAAATCTCATAGAATTAGGTGTGAGGCAAAGGTTCTTGGGAAATGGGAATATTTGGGAAGGAGTTACTAAACTTGCAACAAAAAACTTGTGTTAGAACCATTTTTTTTATTTTCCATCAGTCGTCTGACTGGTTTGATGCGGTCTCTCCGAGCGGTCTAGGGCGCTGCAGTCATGGACTGTGCGGCTGGTCCCAGCGGAAGTTCGAATACTCCCTCGGGCATGGGCGTGTGTGTATGTTTGTCCTTAGGATAATTTAGGTTAAAGTAGTGTGTAAGCTTAGGGACTGATGACTTCAGCAGTTAAATCCCTTAAGATTTCACATACATTGGATATTTGGATGCGGCCTCTCTTGTGCAAATATTTTCATCTCTCACACCAAAAAAGTAGCCGATAATTGGTTGTATTTATATTCCAGTCTCTGTCTTGCCCCGCAGTTCTTGCCCTCAACAGCTCCCTCTAGTATCATAGAAGTTTTTCCCTGATGGCGTAATATCCATCTCATCTCTTCTTCTAGTTAGTGTTACCAATATATTCCTTACTTCGAGTCTCTTCCTTACTGGTTTTCCTACGGACCATGATTAACCTCAATAAGTGCAGTGCATCAGACGTACATTAACAGACAATCCTTTCACAAATTCAGGCTAATGTCTGGTACTAATACACTTCTTTGCTCTCTCTGGTTTTAACAGATTGCTTTGTGCATGGCCTCTGTTTCGTCCGTCAAGCGTTATTTTTCTTCCATGATAGCAGAATTTGGGAGGGAATTGCCTGTTTCGGTATTTCCTTGGTAATTGTGGGTAAAAATGGCTCTGAGCACTATGGGACTTAACATGTGAGGTCATCAATCCCCTAGAACTTAGAAATACTTAAACCTAACTAACCTAAGGACATCACACACATCCATGCCCGAAGTAGGATTCGAACCGGCGACCGTAGCAGTCGCGCGGTTCGGGACTGAAGCGCCTAGAACCGCTCGGCTACAGCTGCCGGCAACTGTGGGTACCTTCTGAGAACATTGGTCAGAACTGGAGGATTGTAACGCTGCCCATTCTCTCAACAAAAAATTAAAAAATGTGCGTGCGCAACTCTCCATGTATTACAAAACTATAAAAAGCTCTTCCCTGTTGACCTGAAAAGCAACTTATACAAACACACTTCCAATTATTGCTTACAGCGATGCTATCCTATATGGCCTTTCTCAGGAAATCTCGTGGCTCGTGGAACTGGGTATGAATGCCCGTGTTCGTTATATCTGTGATGTTCGACTCTTTGATCATATTTCATCATCATATGCGTATGCACAAATATCCTAGGTGAATGCAGAGAACCGCAGAGATCTTCACAAGCTCTTTTATCTCTAGTCTTATCAATGAACATTGTTCCTCATATATCTCCTCGACTTTGACGCTCTTGACTGAACAACACGGCAGAGACACCCGTTCCCGTCAGAGCAAAATCCTTTCCTCCATCTTTCAGTCACTGTCTCGAAGTCCTTCTGATAAACAGGAACCCGATTCTGGAACAACCTCCCGCATTATATTAAAGAACTAAAAGCACACCCAGCTTCAGATGACAGGTATGACATATCTGCTAAAGTAACAATAAGATTACCATTGTTGAAGTACACACTTGTTACCCTTGTACATCTCTGTTTCCAACCTGGTCTTCCTCATTTTCCAGTATTCTTAGCCGATGTAGTCTCCTTAAATTTACTTTTCCCAGAACTCGGTATATCAGAAAAGACCTGTAAATTATTCTTAAATCTGCCACTATCATTATCATTTCTTTCCTTTCTCAGACGTTATGTCTGGTTAAAAATGGAAAGTGACGCGGACCTTGATCAAGCGTGGCTTCCTTTTAACTGTACGGTATATGTTACATTGCATTTAGGAACTTTCGGGTAATTGAACATGTATCAATAATTACAGATTTCTGTAGTTGTATATATACGTTTGGATGTAGCTGTATTGCGTTGATAAACTGATGGATATTGTGTGGTATGATTCCTGTAGTTGATAGTATAATTGGTATAATGTCAACTTTATCCTGATGCCACATGTCCTTGACTTCCTCAGCCAGTTGGATGTATTTTTCAATTTTTTCTCCTGTTTTCTTCTGTATATTTGTTGAATTGGGTATGGATATTTCGATTAGTTGTGTTAATTTCTTCTTTTTATTGGTGAGTATGATGTCAGGTTAGTTATGTGGTGTTGTTTTATCTGTTATAATGGTTCTGTTCCAGTATAATTTGTATTCATCATTCTCCAGTACATTTTGTGGTGCATACTTGTATGTGGGAACGTGTTGATTTATTAGTTTATGTTGTATGGCAAGTTGTTGATGTATTATTTTTGCTACATTGTCATGTCTTCTGATGTATTCTGTATTTGCTAGTATTGCACATCCGCTTGTGATGTGAACTATTGTTTCTATTTGTTGTTTGCAAAGTCTGCATTTATCTGTTGTGGTATTGGGATCTTGAATAATATGCTTGCTATAATACCTGGTGTTTATTGTTTGATCCTGTATCGCAATCATGAATCCTTCCGTCTCACACTATATATTTCCTTTTCTCAGCCATGTGTTGGATGCGTCTTGATCGATGTGTGGCTGTGTTAGATGATACGGGTGTTTGCCATTTAGTGTTTTCTTTTTCCAATTTACTTTCTTCGTATCTGTTGATGTTATGTGATCTAAAGGCTTGTAGAAGTGGTTATGAAATCGCAATGGTGTAGCCGATGTATTTATACGAGTGGTTGCTTTGTGTATATTGCTAGTTTCTGCTCGTTCTAGAAAGAATTTTCTTAAATTGTCTACCTGTCCATAATGTAGGTTTGTTATGTCGATAAATCCCATTCCTCCTTCCTTTCTGCTTAATGTGACTGTTTCTGTTGCTGAATGTATGTGATGTATTCTATATCTGTGGCATTGTGGTCGTGTAAGTGTATTGAGTGCTTCTAGGTCTGTGTTACTCCATTTCACTACTCCAAATGAGTAGGTCAATATTGGTATAGCATAAGTATTTATAGCTTTTGTCTTGTTCCTTGCTGTCAGTTCTGTTTTCAGTATTTTTGTTAGTCTTTGTCTATATTTTTCTTTTAGTTCTACTTTAATATTTGTATTATCTATTCCTATTTTTTGTCTGTATCCTAGATATTTATAGGCATCTGTTTTTTCCATCGCTTGTATGCAGTCGCTGTGGTTATCCAATATGTAATCTTCTTGTTTGGTGTGTTTTCCCTTGACTATGCTATTTTTCTTACATTTGTCTGTTCCAAAAGCCATATTTATATCATTGTTGAATACTTCTGTTACCTTCAGTAGTTGGTTGAGTTGTTGATTTGTTGCTGCCAGTAGTTTTAGATCATCCATGTACAGCAAATGTGCGATTTTGTGTTGGTATGTTCCTGTCTTCTCCCCATGAACCACGGACCTTGCCGTTGGTGGGGAGGCTTGCGTGCCTCAGTGATACAGATAGCCCTCCCGTAGGTGCAACCACAACGGAGGGGTATCTGTTGAGAGGCCAGACAAACGTGTGGTTCCTGAAGAGGGGCAGCAGCCTTTTCAGTAGTTTCAGGGACAACAGTCTGGATGATTGACTGATCTGGCCTTGTAACATTAACCAAAACGGCCTTGCTGTGCTGGTACTGCGAACGGCTGAAAGCAAGAGGAAACTACAGCCGTAATTTTTCCGAGGGCATGCAGCTTTACTGTATGATTAAATGATGATGGCGTCCTCTTGGGTAAAATATTCCGTAGGTAAAATAGTCCCCCATTCTCATCTCCCGTCGGGGACTACTCAGGAGGACGTCGTTATCAGGAGAAACAAAACTGGCGTTCTACGGATCGGAGCGTGGAATGTCAGATCCCTTAATTGGGCAGGTAGGTTGGAAAATTTAAAAAGGGAAATGGATAGGTTAAAGTTGGATATAGTGGGAATTAGTGAAGTTCGGTGGCAGGAGGAACAAGGCTTTTGGTCAGGTGAATACAGGTTTATAAATACAAAATCAAATATGGGTAATGCAGGAGCGAAAGGCTATTTACAATTTGTACAGAAACCAGATGGCAGTTATAAGAGTCGAGGGACATGAAAGGGAAGGGAGGGAGACAGGGTTGTAGCCTCTCCCCGATGCTATTCAATCTGTACATTGAGTAAGCAATAAAGGAAACAAAAGAAAAGTTCGGGGTAGGTATTAAAATCCATGGAGAAGAAATAAAAACTTTGAGGTTCGACGTCGACATTGTAATTCTGTCAGAAACAGCAAAGGACTTGGAAGAGCAGTTGAACGGAATGGACACTGTCTTGAAAGGAGGATATAAGATGAACATCAACAAAAGCAAAACGAGGATAATGGAATGTAGTCGAAATAAGTCGGGTGATGCTGAGGGTATTAGATTAGGAAATGAGACACTTAAAGCAGTAAAGGAGTTTTGCTACTTGGGGAGCAAAATAACTGATGATGGTCGAAGTAGAGAGGGTATAAAATGTAGACTGGCAATGGCAAGGAAAGCTTTTCTGAAGAAGAGAAATTTGTTAACATCGAGTATAGATTTAAGTGTCAGGAAGTCATTTCTGAAAGTATTTGTATGGAGTGTAGCCATGTATGGAAGTGAAACATGGACGGTAAATAGCTTGGACAAGAAGAGAATAGAAGCTTTCGAAATGTGGTCTTACAGAAGAATGCTGAAGATGAGATGGGTAGATCACATAACTAATGAGGAGGTATTTCATAGAATTGGGGAGAACAGGAGTTTGTGGCACAACTTGACTAGAAGAAGGGATCGGTTGGTAGCTTATGTTCTGAGGCATCAAGGGGTCACCAATTTAGTACTGGAGGGCAGCGTGGAGGGTAAAAATCGTAGAGGTAGACCAAGAGATGAATACACTAAGCAGTTTCAGAAGGATGTAGGCTGCAGTAGGTACTGGGAGATGAAGCAGCTTGCACAGGATAGAGTAGCATCAAACCAGTCTAAAGACTGAAGACCACAACAAAAACAACAACACATGTTCCTTTAATATGATATCCATAATTCGTAGTATTTAGCATGTTGGATAGTGGGTTCAGAGCAAGACAGAACCAGAAAGGACTTAATGAGTCTCCTTGGTATATTCCACGCTTAATCTGTATTGGCTGTGATGTGATATTATTTGAATTTGTTTGGATATTAGGTGTGGTTTTCCAATTTTTCATTACTATGTTTAGGAACTGTATCAATTTAGGATCTACTTTGTATATTTCCAGTATGTGTAGTAACCATGAGTGGGGTACACTATCAAAAGCTTTTTGGTAATCAATGTATGCGTAGTGTAGCGACCTTTGTTTAGTTTTAGCTTGATATGTCACCTCTGCATCTAGTATCAGTTGCTCTTTACATCGTCATGCTCCTTTGCAGCAGCATTTTTGTTCTTCATTTATGATTTTGTTCTGTGTTATATGTTTCATTAATTTCTGTGTAATGACTGAAGTTAATATTTTTTATATTGTTGGTAGGCATGTTATGGGCGATATTTTGCTGGGTTTACTGTGTCTGCTTGATCTTTAGGTTTCAGATAAGTTATTCCTTATGTAAGTGTATCAGGGAGTGTGTATGGGTCTGCAATGTTACTGTTAAATAATTTAGTTAGATGTGAATGTGTTGAGGTGAACTTCTTTAGCCAGAAATTTGCTATTTCATATTTTCCAGGGGCTTTCCAATTGTGCGTAGAATTAATTGCTCGGGTGACTTCATGTTGCAAAATTATCACTTCAGGCATTTGTGGTATCTTCTTGTATATGTCTGTTTCTGCCCGTATCCACCGTGCATGCCTGTTATGTTGTACCGGGGTTGACCATATGTTGCTCCAGAAGTGTTCCATGTCTGTTATGTTTGGTGGATTGTCTATTTTAATGTGTGTGTTATCTATTGTCTGGTAAAATTTCTTATGGTTAGTGTTGAATGTTTGGTTTTGTTTCCTTCTATTTTCACTATTTTTGTGTCTTCTAAGTCGTTTGGCCAATGCTTGTAATTTCAGCTTCTTTTCATCTAATTGCTCTATCGCTTCTTGTTGTGAGATTTTACCTAACCTTTTTCGTTTTTTTTTCTGACATTTCATTTCTTATAAATTGTGTTAGCTGTGCGATGTCTTTTCTCAGTTTTCTATTCTGATCTGTAGCCTGTGTTGCCATGCTGGTTTTGTGGGTTTCTTCTGTGTGTTGGTTGGTTCTGATCTCTGCCTAGTGTGTATATTTAGTGTAGTGAGTGCTCCTATATAAACCAGTAGTTGTAACTCTTCCATAGTAGTATTTTCATTTATTTTGTTGTGTATGATTATGTTGATAGTTGTTATTGTTGTTTCGATTTGTATGTTATTTGGTGGTCTAAGCAAGAATGGTCTAATGTCTGTATTTGTGTCTTTGTATTCTATATGTGTCTGCTGAAATTTTTCTTCTATATCTAACATGTATGCCACTACGTGATCTATTTGTGCTTGTTCTGGTGGCTGTCTTAAGATTTTGTTTTCCTCTGATTGTTTAATTGATTTGTGTTGTTCTTTTTTTGTTTGCTCTGGGATGTTTGAGTCCATTACTGTATTTTCTTCTTCTTCTGATTGCATATTATTTTGTTCTAATATTTGTTGTACTTGTTGTTTGATGTTTTCTAATTCTGACTGGGGTATCCTGTTATTTTTGATTATTTCACGGATCTGATCAGCTAGTCGTCGTTCTGTTAAAAAATTTAATTCTGGGTATCTGGTAATAAATGTTGTGTATACTTGTGATCTGTATCCAGTTGTGTTGGTTCCTAAGTTTGTTGCTTGGTAATTACAGAACATGAGGTGTCGGTTAACTTCATCTGACCATCTCATCCTCTGTCTTTGTTTTCCTTCTAGAGTGGTTGGAGGAAGCATATCCTGCAAAACACCTCTATTTGGATTTAAATCATTTTCCGTGTGGCTAGCAGTGTCGTTACCATTGTGGACGGGCATAGGGTTCAAGCGTCGTCCCCGGCCATGAGAGCGCTTGTCCGAGTCTTCATTAGTTCTATCCTGAACCAACTAATCACACTAAAAGGGGGGTTAGCCCTATTAGTGGTTTGTTCTTTTCGACGCCTTTTACGACTGGCAGAACATACCGGAGGCCTATTCTTTTCCCGGGCCTCCAAGGGTTTTATTGTTATTATTATTACAATTACTATTACTATTATCACTATTAGTGGCTGCAGCTGCAGTGATACAAGTAATGTCAGTATTAATTTCGTGAGTTCATAGTATGTGTACTTTGCTCTCACCGCCACTTCAGACACTCAAATCATTTTAGTGCTAGTTGTCATATTAAAATTGGTATTTTCTTAGGTAACATTGATATAATAGCCACTGTATGTGTGATACCGTGGTCGATGTAAGAGAGAACCTGATGGCCCTTATCAGATAAGGTTAAATAAATAAATAAAATATATAATGAATGTTTACCAGTGGTGTTACAGTGGTGATAACACATATTCTCAACTCCAGGAAGTTAGCTGGATGTGGAGACAAGTAGGAATTGTACCGTCCGTATCCTAGAAGGAAGAAAACACAGACAGGAAAACCCTCAAGGTGGTGTTTGCTTGCGATGCATGGGCAGCCTGTTGATCTGATCGTTGTTGACAATGTGATGGGAACTTGTCTGGCTGAAAAATGAAGATCTATTCCTCTTTCTCTAGCTGCGTCAAGAGATGAAGAAATAACCAAAGCTTCGTCACGTTCACATAAAAGAGATATGTGACCTCTCGCCGAGCGAGGCAACACACTGCTAAGGCACTGGACACGCGTTCGTCAGACCGGTGTTTCAGATTCCCGTCCGACAACCCAGACTTTTGGTTTTCCGTCTTTTCCCTAATACACTGATCCGGTCGGTGTGGCCGAGCGGTTCCAGGCACTTCAGTCCGGAACCACGCTGCTGCTACGGTCGCAAGTTCGAAACCGGCCTGGGGCATGGATGTGTGTGATGTCCTTAGGTCAGTTAGGTTTAAGGGGAGTTGGAATGCCCTATCTCGCCAATGTTAAATTTGCTAACTTTGTGTACCTTTTTCTTTGGAACTATTATCTTCAGAACTTTGAAATTCTGGCAGAGGTTTTCAGCATATATTGTGAGCCCACTGAACTAGAACCAATGTTTTCTTTTTGTTGGTATAGTATTTATGAATTTTTTACCATTAAGCCATTTTTTATTGGAAAAAGTATAACATAAACTTCCCTAGTTCAGAGAATAAGCCAGTTCTTGTCATGATTCTAGTTCAGTGGCCTCTTTGAACTGTTTTGCAGCATTTCTGAAAATTTGAATGTTGTTGGTTGAGTGGTTTATGAGATAAAGGTACATGTAACACTAAAAATGTCAAATGCCAGAAAATGCGATTAAAGTAATTTATTATGAAAATTCACAAATACCTTTTATTCTATTATCAAAAGTGTCCAGCAGAGTAATCAGGGTCATCTTCAAGTTCTTCTTCTTCACCTAGAAGCTTTCTTCTCCTTGCTGCCCTTGCTTTTTTTGTATTAAATTCAGCTGCATACTGAGCCTTCCTTACTCGCACGCTGTCCAGAAGCTGAAGACCTCTGATGGTGTTGATACCAGGAGCAATGCCGAGCCTTGCCATGACCTTTAGCCTACCCATATGACCATCATTGAATGAAATAACAGCATCACTGACTCCCCATTTCAATGTTTTTATCCCAACAAATACATTCTTAGGTACACGAGTCCAAATGAGGTTGTTGAACGACTCGTTTTGATTCTGGGTACAACCATGAAGACATTTTCGCAGAAGATCAGGATGCCCCAAGTCTCTATATATTGGTTTAATTACTTCCATAACAGCCAATGGAATATAATTTTTATGGTGATAAGGATCCCCAGTAGCTTGAGATTTTCTATAATTGCACCATGACTGAGGACCATCTGGACAAGCAAAATGTTGAGGATTATCATCAGTTGATGATCGATGTAAATATGTGGCCCATACAGCTTGTCTCATTTCCTGCAAATTATTTGCATTATTTCTTATTGCCATACCATAGTATTGTTGTAATTCATTTATAATTTTATCTGACAGGCGACCTCTAATGGTTTTACCATCTGACAAAATTTTGTCCTTCAGATTCTGTTTCAGTTTCCTTAGACGAGTGCCCATTCGTTTCTGAACATGACCGACACATTCTAGTTTAGTTATTGTCTTATTGACATATGGCATGGATTCTGTAACACTTTTGTATGCCTTGGAGTCCCCATCTCCAAGGAATTTTGTGTAAAATACTCCCCGTTCTTTTTCTGATCTGCTAAACATTTTCACAGCAGCGGCAGCCTCCATGCCTCCACTCGTACCTTCATAATTCTTGCTACATATGTGAGCTGCTTCTATCTTACCAGATGCACAATGGTAACAATGTTTAGTGAGCACTTCATAGTCCAAAACTTTACCGCTGTCCACACTAGTAACAGTAGCAACAGCATTTTTGGATGTGTGACCCCTTTTCTGCCAGGTTCCATCAAAAGCAACAGGGATATCTGGGTTTCCTTCATTTATATATTTTGCTTCACTGGCAGCAGCTTTCATTGATAAATCTGCTACAGACTGAACAGCATCTCCTATCACTTCAGTGTAATTGTCAATTTTAGCAGGTGGAGGTGGAAGATTCATTATGGCACAAAATGTTTGAGCAGCAGTATGTCCTTTACCAATTGCTCTCATTGCATACATTAGCCTGATATTACTCTCAAACAAATTGCTACTGCATGTTTTAGAGCTCCAAAAACAGGTCTCATTTTCACAACTGGCACAAACTATAGCAATTTTGCAGGAAAGTCCTATAGATTTTGTTATGTTCATATCAAAAGAACCTCCACAAAGATTACAACACAAACATTTCTTCATAAACTCAGTAAAAACAGGAAAGTCGACTAAAACATATTGTTCATTAGAAGCTTCATCTGTAATTTCACTTGCACAGTTTGATAACTTCTTTTTTGATGCACTGGTGGGCGTGTCTCCTTCACACATCTCAGCTGTACAAACGTCAGAACTTTCACCAGCATCAACAGGTGCTGAAGCAGAATCACTTGAACAAACGTTATTTGTAAATCTATTACCGCGAAACTTTCGCTTTTTAAATAATGATGCACTCCTAGGCATCGTAGAAACTACGCACTCACCACTGAAAGTCAAAACAAGACAGATAACAAACTCCAAATGAGCGACAAACTAAACTCGAGGCTCAAAACAAACACTCACAGATCAAAAACTGAACAATAAACACAGCTAGTCGTAAAAACAATGGTACCTATGGAAGGATCAAAGATTCTACAACTGAAGAGTGAAATCCACAGCCTTCTATATGTAATGTTTTCGGAAATGCGAAGATTTAAATGTGTACAAATCACAAGATGGGTAACTTTGCTGGGCGCACATGTAATTTTGAAAAATTAAATAAAAATACTTCCAATTGGAATTTCTTAACAAATTTTGCACCATTTTAAGCAGAAAATTTCAAATTAAGTTATAAGGTTAAAAACTGAAAATGTGAATTTTTTCCATTTTCCGGCATTCCAACTCCCCTTAGTTCTAAGTCGAGGGAACTGATGACCTCAGGTGTTAAGTCCTATAGTACTTAGAGCAGTTTGAACCATTTTTGAACCTAATTCACTGAAGGCAATGCTGGGCTGGTTCTTTAGAAAGAATACAGGGTATATCTCTCCCCAGTGCGAAATCATTATTCTCAGTCTCTAATTGCCTCGTCGTCAACGATCGCTAAACTCTAAAATTCTTTCTTTCGTGACATCTCTGAAGGAAAGCAGGCGGAAAATATCTTCTAAAGTATGCTGAAAAAAAAAAAGAATGGCAACCAGCTGCACAAAAGAAATTTCATTTCTAGACCGGTTTTTACGCACCTAATTCCCTTCTTCAGAAGACTGTACAGAAAAAAAATACCACAAATAAATACAATCTAGATAAGAATATTAGAAAATTTAACAGAGAAAAGTTTAAAAATTTAAATACAAAGAGATGGCTGTTGTTATTGTGGTCTTCAGTATGAAGATTGGTTTGATGCAGCTATGCATTTACTCTGTCCTGCGGAAGCCTCTTCATCTCCTAATAACTACTGCAGCCTACATCCTTCTGCGTTCATCTCACGGTCTCTTTCAATGATTTTTGCCCTCATGCCCCAACTTCGCTCCAATACTAAACTGGTGACCCACTGATGTCTCAGAATTTGTACTATCAGCTGATCACTTCTTCTAGTCAAGTTGTACCACACCACAAATTTCTTGTCCCCCCCCCCCACCCCTATTGTATTCAACACCTCCTCATTAATTACGCGATCTATCGATCTAATCTTCAGCATTCTTCTGTAGTACTATATTTTAAAAGCTTATAGTCTCTTCTTGTCTAAACTCTTTATCACGGCTACACTACAGACAAATACCTTGAGAAAAGACTTTCCAACAGTTAAATCTGTGTTCGATCTTAACAAATTTCTCTTCTTCAGGAATGTTTTTCTTGCCATCGCCAGTCTACATTTCATATCTTCTCATCTGCGGCCATCATCACATATTTTGCTGCCCAAATAGCAAAATTCATCTACAACTTTTAGTGTCTCGTTTCCTAACCTAATTCACCTAGCATCACCCGATTTAATTCCACTACATTCCATTCTCTTTGTTTCGCTTTCGTTGATGTTTATCTTATATCCTCTTTTCAAGACGCTGTCCATTGCATTCAACTGCTCTTCCATGTACTTTGCTGTCTCTGACAGAAATACACTGTCGTTGCCAAACCCCAGATTTTGTATTTCTTCTCCCTGAATTTTAATTCCTGCTCCCAATTTTTCTCTGGATTCCTTTACTGCTTGCTCATTGTACGGATTGAATAACATCGGGGATAAGCTACTATCCTGTCTCACTTCCTTCTCGAACACTGCTTCCCTTTTACGCCCTTGACTCTTATAATTGCCTTCTGGTTTCTGTAGAAGTTGTAAGCAGCCTTTATCTCTCTGTGTTTTACTATTACTACCTTCAGAAGTTCAACGAGAATATTCCTGTCGACATTGTCAAATGTTGTCTCTAAGTCTACAAATGCTATAAATGTGGGTTTTACCATTCCTTAAACTATCTTCTAAGATAAGTCGTAGGGTCAGTATTGCCTCTCGTGTTTCCACATTTTTCCGGAATCCAAACTGATCTTCCCCGAGGTCGGTTTCTACAAATTTTTCCATTCTTCTGTAAATAATTCGTGTTAGTATGGTACATACTTAGAATTATTGCATTATTAATTTTTTTGATGAGTTCCTCTGGGACTAAACTGCTGAGGTCATCAGTCTCTAGGCTTAAACACTACGTAATCTAACTTACGCTAAGGACAACACACACACACACACACACACCCCTACCCTAGGGACATTATTAGCGAGCGTCACAAATGTGTATACAGCATAGTACTACAGTTCTATAAAAACACAAGAACAATATGTAATACAAATGCCTCAATGAGTATTTACATATGGATCCTAGTATTTGCACAAATATGATATGAGAACACAAGACAACAAGTGCAGACATTGTGCAAGAACTGGAGCTAAACAGCTGACGAAATGCGTGTCTTCAAGTTGGCCTCAGAGTGGGGTAAGAGTAAGATAAAGTAATAAAACAAAAACTTACCGCAATTATAGTTGCCATAAAACACTGAAGAAAACGTAAGTGGGCATAAACAGCGTATTAAGTAATATATAAAATACTACATATTAATTATAAATAAAATATGTAATGAAATCGAGACTGCTGCTGTAGGAGGTAAGTGTTTTGACGGTGATGAATCCACTTCGGCTAGACAGCCATCTTCAGACCTCATTTGGATTTCATTACTTAACGTCTGTAAGAGATATCTTGAACAATGCGGGCCCACTGGAGAGCAAATATATAAAATAAGTTAATACAAACGACATGTGGCTCTGTGGATGAGAAGTTTAGGAACTAATCACCGAAACAGGTGTAGTAAGGTCGATAGCGAAAATAAAGATCCTAGCGTACGATAGGACTGGAAGTTGTGACTGGAGCAAGTGGAAAAATAATTCTCAATTAGTGGCTAATATGAAGGATCAAGAAATGAGTATAGAGGAAAGGAAGCGTGGGCACAATTATATACAAGGTGGTTAGCATTAAAATTTCACTACTAGAACCAGTGAAGACGGAAAATTATTTACGGTATGGGTACCCAATTTTATGGGAATGACGTTCAGACTGTGAGCTGTGGTATTACGTTGTTAGTAGTGCTGGTGCTATGACTAGCCGTTAGGCGCCGATGTTGGTTCATTGACGTAGGGTTGAAACACAAGCATCACTGCGCAGGCAACATGGATCTGGACGAGGTGAGCAGGCCTTTACTCGTCAAGCTGTTTTATCGAAACAACAGCGATAGTGCTGCTGCTATTTGCTATTATCGACGCATTAAAGGAATACGGAGACGGCCTCTTTCCGTACCGGGGTTGAAGAACATGATTCGGAAATTCGCATTAACTGGCGGTTTGGGAGTTGCTACTGCACCAATATATTCAAATTTGAACCCATGTGATTTCTGGATATGAGGTTACCTGAAGGAGAGGTTTTGTCAACGGGCACTAACGTTGGACTTTGAAGATGAGCACAGTGAGGAAGGTAGGCAACATCCCACCTGAGGTGTTTCGGGCGGTAGTAGAGCAATCTCTAGTGCGGTTCCAGACTGTCGTGGATACAGATGGTCATCAGACCGAGCAACATTTGTAGCCTTGAACATAAAAATTTTACGCAATTAACCGATGTTGACCTCTCAATTGGAAATTAAAATGTTTATCTTTGAATGGTTTATCGTTATTTCTCTTCCGCATGTCCTTACAGATGTTTTCAAAAGTTTGATTGCCTTAATATCACCCGTTTTTCAAGGGAACCATCTCCGATAGCGAGAGTTTAATTATAACCAGCCTGAACTTCTACACTGAAGCGCCAAAGAACCTGGTATAGGCATGAGTAATCAAATACAGAGATATGTAAATAGCCAGAACATGGCGCTGCGGTGGGCAATGCCTATATAAGACAATAAGTGTCTGGCGCAGTTATTAGATCGGTTACTGCTGCTACAATGGCGGATTATCAAGATATAAGTGAATTTGAACGTGTGTTATAGTAGGTGCACGAGAGATGGGACACAACATCTCCGAGGTAGCGATGAAGTAAGGATTTTCCCGTACGAAGATTTCATGAGTATACCGTGAATATCAGGAATTCAGTAAAACATTAAATCTCCGAAATCTTTCCGGCAGGAGAAAAGATCCTGCAAGAACAGGACCAACGGCGGCTGAAGAGAAACATTCAACGTGACAGAAGTGCAACCCTTCCGCAAATTGCTACACATTTCAATGCTGGGCCATCAATAGGAGTCAGCGTGCGAATCATTCAACGAAATATCATCGACATGGACTTTCGGAGCCGAAGGCCCACTCGCGTACTCTTGATGACTGCATGACACAAAGGTTTACGTCTCGCCTGGACCCGTCAACACCGACATTGCACTGTTGATGACTGTTGCCTGGTCGGACGAGTCTTGTTTCAAATTGTATCGAGCGGATGGACGTGTACAGGTATGGAGACAATCTCATGAATCCATGGACACTGCATGTCAAAAGGGGACTCTTCAAGCTGATGGAGGCTCTATAATGGAGTGATATGGGACCCCTGATACGTCTAGATACGACTCTGACAGGTACGTAAGCATCCTGTCTGATCACATGCATTCATTCATGTCCATTGTGCATTCCGACGGACTTGGGCAATTCCAGCATGAGAGTGCGTCACTCCATACGTCCAGAATTGCTAAAGAGTAGCTCCAGGGACACTCTCCCGAGCTTAAACGGTTCCGCTGGCCACCAAACTCACCGAACATGAACATTATTGAGCATATCTGGGATATGCTGTTCAGAAGAGATCTCCACCTCGTCGTACTCTTGCGGATTTATGGAGATCCCTGCAGGATTCATGGTGTCAGTTCCCTCCAGAAATACTTCAGACATTTGTCGAGTCCACGCCACGTCGTGATGCGGCACTTCTGCGTGCTCGCGGGGCTCTACACGATATTAGACAGGTGTACCAGTTTCTTTGGCCCTTCAGTGTATATGTAACAGTGAAGGCTGACTAACTGCAGCTATGAACATCATTTAAATGGAGCTGTATGTTTAAGGTAAACATAGTGTGCGTTTGTATTTATTTTGTTAAGCTAATCTCCATAAGAGAATGGGGTTAATTTACATATAAATGAAAATCCTGGAAACGATTTGACAATGCTAACGATCTGACCAAACCATAATCCTGTTCGAAAATAGATACACACAGCCCTTCTGTTTTGTGACCACTAGCAGCATGTGTACCTCTTATAGTTTGTGCGACAGCCACTATAATTCGTCCCGCAGAATATTTCTCACTGCTGATGTTGTCACGGTGCGGACGGAATACCACGACGCAGAGGACTTACTGTGCCCCGGAGGCATGGGGCTGATGACAGTCTGTTAACCAAAAATGGTTCAAATGGCTCTGAGCACTATGGGGCTTAACATTTGAGGTCATCAGTCCCCTAGAACTTAGAACTACTTAAACCTAACAAACCTAAGGACATCACACACATCCATGTGCGAGGCAGGATTCGAAACTGCGACCGTAGCAGCAGCGCGGTTCCGGACTGAAGTGCCTAGAACTGTTCGGCCACCGCGGTCGGCTTGTGTTAACCGCCCCGGGGTTATGTCACTGTGGCATGTCTCCTTTAACAAGGCCTCAATGCAGCATTGCATCTAACGTCCTTGCGTGTTTCCACCGCCAGATAGCACAACTACTCAGAGCAAGGATTCTATAAATAGACATGGTATATAGCCTACCAGGAGCGAATAGTTCAGCGACATAGCTCAGCAGACTTGCATATCGTGTCAATCTCCATCTCGTAGTAGACAGCCAGGCTCCTTGGCGTCCGAGTTTCGACACCATGGTATCCTGTGAATGCGGCGGGCGTTCGCCAAGTTGCTGCCGCTTGTGCCAGACACTTCTGATCGTGTCTAAACGATCGCTTACCGACGCCGATGCACTTCGTCAAAACACTGCCTTAGCAGTGTACGTAACCTTAAGTACAACTACTTCCGCTTCAGCGGGTATGAAGACGCCGTGGATTGAAACCAGGCTGCATCCATCCGTCGAGGGCACAAACCTGTGTCTGCTCCAGCTTGACATAACTATAAACAGTTTTACTGAAATCAGTCTGTCTTTCTGCGGCCATCCTTACCCCGTTTTTCTCGAGCCAGCGACAGAAAACAGAACGCTTGAGCGGAACAGTGACTACGCCATCCTGACAGACCGAAGCCAAGCAGCCCAATCTCGCAACTACCGACTTCGGAAGCGATCCATTACAATTTCAACCGACTGCAGCTTACTTATTCTCCAAAATACTGATTTCGGAATGTGTGGTACACCTTTGTACATTACCTTTACACTTACTTAGCTTACAGTGCATCATTTTCCTTGAAGAAAGTAGCATCTTCTGTCACAAAACACCAGGAAAACTTTGCAGCAAACAGGAAGGCTGACAGAGGACTGACGGATGTTGCAGGGAGTGGTATTTGAGCCGTTACGTGTAACGAGCTACGCAACGATACCTAGGAAGACCTATTAGTCTTCTATTACGTTTCTGTATCACTACAACCGACGTCTCATGGGGAACAGTAATCACCGTAAAATACTCGGTCTGACAAAAAAGAAAATGAAGCACTGAGGAGACGTGGTCGGATGTCTGTGTAACTTCGTACACGTAGACTCCATCGGCGGCCATGTAAATGTTTAAGAGTTGTAACTGTCTGTAGCAGGACATCTGCGAACAGTGTGCATTATTGTTGTTTGTGTCTTAGTGTTGTTTCCAGGCCTGGTAGGGTCAATAAGGAGCGTGAACAGTGTCACATGCAACTGTGAAGGACAATGAGATACTACGCAAGATAGCGTTATCAGCAACTAACAGAGTTTGAAAGGGCGTAGTTGTAGGTTTCCAGGTTGAATCGTACAGTAATCGGATTTGTGGATAATGCGGTTGTGACAGTGGCCCTATGCTGGACTGCATGAGAGCGTGAGGGCAGGCATACTCGTTGTCTAGTTTCTGGTGGATCACGCTTGACCACCATAAGGGAAGAGCGCCGTATAGTACGTAACACCTTCATATTTGTGTCTGCCATGAGAGGTCAGGTAATGGACTACTTGCAACATTCTGTATCATCCGCAACATTCGTCGGAGACCAGCGGCAGCACACTGCACATATACCTAATGGAGCTGTGCCGTGATCAGTAGGCGTGGATTGTTGACAATTTGCGTCATATTGCGTTCAGCGATGAACTGCGGTTCTGCGCTACCCTGGATGACCGTCGTGGTCAACTATGGCAGTGGTCTCGGGAAAGACGTTATTCAGATGTTCTGGAAATGCACATCGATTGTACAACTGCTATCGTCGAGTATAACCGTTGAAGTAGACTTGGCCACTGTTTCTATGTTTCGATACAGTGTATCGATACGTGGAACTGTTTCAGTGTTTCGGAACGGCTGTGGTTCACTGTTTCGAAACAGTAATGTTTCATTCCGCCCCTGTCTCGGATAACCGGACCAGATTCGATGTCGAGCCAGACACAGAAACTGTATCGTTGTTTCAAAATAAGGCTGTTTCAGTCCACCTGTGCTTGGAACGGACTAATTGTGTCGAAACAGTGATGTTTCATTCCGCTCTGTGTCGGACGAGATTCGGGCTTGGCACAGGTACTGAAACACAACATACCACTTCATGAAACACTTTCAAGAGTGTCGAAATCTTTTCGACAGGCAATAGCATGAATCTTAAGATATCCGAAAATAAAGCTTCGTTTCTAGCTGACTGTCCTATTCCGAAATGGCGTAACATCTACTTTATAAACACTAACCAAACAATAAAACAACGCGTACTATTCACATTCAAAATAATAAATATGTGAAAATCATTCAGTTAAATTACACTTTTTTATAACATACGATTCTCTGTTCATGTACAGTAATCATATTAAGAAACGCAAGTAAACCTACAACATTTTGAATAAAAAAGGCGTAGAGTGACAGTTATTAGACATATACATAAATTTGATGTAGGTATAATTGCATGCAATCTGTTTGACATATCACTTATAGTGTAATGGTGAACGGGAAGGGCTGGGGAGCATGGTGAATTTATAATAACGGTTCGAAACGGCTTGAAAGACAAAATTTTTTTCTGTTATATTTTGTTATTAATTCGAATTATTTGTGAGTCTACAGTCAATGTGCCTATTATCCACAACGATTCTTTTTGTGTGCATGGAAATTAGCAGGATGGGTATATTACCCATACTAACGGAATGTGGGAATCCCAGTAGCATATCCGTAGTTTCTGCAGTTTGCTCCCACCTCCAGTTCCGATCGTGGTGGTTCTTCTGTTTTCAGCTATGGCTGTCCTCAGTCAATTGAAAAGTATGAAAGTCACAGGACACGAAAGCAGTGCATTTGCTGCAGGAAATACTAAATACCTATACGCCTAAGTGATAGTTTCATACTTTCTGCAATATGATTAGCGCTCTCGCTCCTCATTTGTGTTTATATGGACATATTTATACAGTAGACATTCAAGATGATAAAATGTGTAGGATTATTAGATGTTTCAGTTTGCCCATCTCTACGATGAAGGAACATGTCCCTACTTAATGTCATATTATTGTAATAGTCCGGTTGCGAGTACCAGCGATTATGCGCTACCGTTGTAAGTAGGCTGTTTATGTTTTCTTATTGGCAACGTTACGTAGCGCTCTGTATGAAAATCACTGGCTGTGCTGTGTGCAGTCTGTGGCTAGTTTGCATTGTTGTCTGCCATTGTAGTGTTGGGCAGCGGCAGCTGGATGTGAACAGCGCGTAGCGTTGCGCAGTTGGAGGTGAGCCGCCAGCAGTGGTGGATGTGGGGAGAGAAATGGCGGAGTTTTTATATTTGTAAGAATGGATGTTATGAACTCCTATATATATTATGACTTTTGATGACTATTAAGGTAAATACATTGTTTGTTCTCTATAAAAATCTTTCATTTGCTAACTATGCCTATCAGTAGTTAGTGCCTTCCGTAGTTTGAATCTTTTATTTAGCTGGCAGTAGTGGCGCTTGCTGTATTGCAGTAGTTCGAGTAACCAAGATTTTTGTGAGGTAAGCGATTTGTGAAACGCATAGGTTAATGTTAGTCAGGGCCATTTTTTTTTGTAGGGATTTTTGAAAGTCAGATTGCGTTGCGCTAAAAATATTGTGTGTCAGTTTAAGCATAGTCTTGTATAATTGTTCTAAGGGGACGTTTCATCGTAACTGAGACGATAACGCTCTTTGCTATGAGAACGCCCTTCGCTGTGACAAAAGCTCTAGCTTTTGTTGAAATTGTTGGAGATAAGGAATGCCGATTGGACATTGCGTTTTTGAGGTCAGACGAGCTTGCATATAGACGTAATTTGAAGTGCAGAGGTCAACTTTTAATCGCAATTATCATGAATAAAAAACTTGATTTGTGGAAAAGAAGGTAAATGTCGCTTAGGAACTTTTATTCCGTGTTGAATCCGCGGACCTTCATAAAACGATTAGTGTGTTTAGCAATACAGTGCATACTGATTTCTTCGCAAATTAACATTACTGGGCGAATCTGCTACTATCACGGTCCGAACGACGCGCAATATTTCAAAAATGGTTCAAATGGCTCTGAGCACTATGGAACTTAACTACTGTGGTCATCAGTCCCCTATAACTTAGAACTACTTAAACCTAACTAACCTAAGGACATCACACACATCCATGCCCGAGGCAGGATTCGAACCTGCGACCGTAGCTGTCGCGCGGTTCCAGACTGTAGCGCCTAGAACCGCTCGGCCGCTCCGGCCGGCCGCAATATTTCGCCGTCAGCTTGTGTGTTAGAGATGTTCCTTAAGCGACCAATTTATTAGTCAGAAGATGTAATATTGACCCTGTTGTTCAATCTTGTCATTCTGAAAGCGTTTTCCAGAAAATCGAACGGGACTGTGAATGTTTTAGCTGCCACGAGAGACGGAGTCTTCATCGCAATTTGTAGCAGCTTTCTCCGACTTTGCCTGGCGTTCTCTGAAAACCGGAGAAGCGGAAACCCCCGACAGCCAACTCATCCTGTACCTAAACCGTTCTCTCCTTACAGCAGCCACGAAGATAACATAATCATCTATAGCCAAATTCTTTTTCGCAGACTTGTATCTTAGACACACAATTTTTTTTTAAATGTATGCATCTAGGCAAAAAAATCAAAAGAGAGTTTAAATGCAAGTACCTGTCTTATGTGTGTCAAAGTAAAAGGCCAGGCAAGAAAGTTAACTAATTTTTTCCTTTACGACGTAGAAGAGGTCATTTTACGGGTATTACGTCAGGTCACGGCTTGTGGTGACAGAGAGAAGAAATGTGACGTTACAGCAATACTTCTTGAACATGCTGCGTCCTCATTTTTTACGTTTCATGTGACGGTATCGTGGTACCATTTTTTAGCGAGATAATGCGCGTTCAGACATGGCGCATGTATCTATCCACCTGTATGATACTGAGTTACTTTGGTGGCCAGCAAGGTACCCAGATCTGTCCCTACCAGAACAAGTATGGGAAAGCTCGGACGTCAACTCCGTCCAGCGCCAATATCCATAATATCAAGAATTAGTTAAAAAAATTGGAAATTTGTGGTAAGGTCTTATGGGAACAAACTTCAGAGGTCATCGGTCCCTAAGCTTACACACTATTTAATCTAACTCACTCTAAGGACGACACACACACTTTTGCAGGAGGGAGGATTCGAACCTCCGACGGGGGTAGCCAAGAATTAGTTACAACAGGTGTAGTCCAGCTTGTCTCAGGGGAAGATACAACGGCTATGTAACACCCTTCCAAACCGAATCGGTGCCTACATTCAGGCGTACTAAAAAGCACCATGATAAGTGGGCTCATACTGCCAGGTTCTTTGTAAATTTGACTGTTTTGTAATAACTGAAATAACGTCACGTACCCTCTCAACCCATAAAGTTTCATTTCGTTTCCTCCTCTTTTTTTATCGGGAAGTTTATGTACAGAGTGTTTAAAAAAGCGTTCCGTATTGTACTGGTGACAGTACTGCCCAAAAATAGAAAATACAAGATTCTTTACCCCCCCATGAACCATGGACCTTGCCGTTGGTGGGGAGGCTTGCGTGCCTCATCGATACAGATAGCCGTACCGTAGGTACAACCACAACGGAGGGGTATCTGTTGAGAGGCCAGACAAACGTGTGGTTCCTGAAGAGGGGCAGCAGCCTTTTCAGTAGTTGCAAGGGCAACAGTCTGGATGATTGACTGATCTGGCCTTGTAACAATAACCAAAACGGCCTTGCTGTGCTGGTACTGCGAACGGCTGAAAGCAAGGGGAAACTACGGCCGTAATTTTTCCCGAGGGCATGCAGCTTTACTGTATGATTAAATGATGATGGCGTCCTCTTGGGTAAAATATTCCGGAGGTAAAATAGTCCCCCATTCGGATCTCCGGGCGGGGACTACTCAAGAGGATATCGTTATCAGGAGAAAGGAAACTGGCGTTCTACGGATCGGAGCGTGGAATGTCAGGTCCCTTAATCGGGCAGGTAGGTTAGAAAATTTGAAAAGGGAAATGGATAGGTTAAAGTTAGATATAGTGGGAATTAGTGAAGTTCGGTGGCAGGAGGAACAAGACTTCTGGTCAGGTGACTACAGGGTTATAAACACAAAGTCAAATAGGGGTAATGCAGGAGTAGGTTTAATAATGAATAGGAAAATAGGAACGCGGGTAAGCTACTACAAACAGCTTAGTGAACGCATTATTGTGGCCAAGATAGATACGAAGCCCACACCTACTACAGTAGTACAAGTTTATATGCCAACTAGCTCTGCAGATGACGAAGAAATTGAAGAAATGTATGATGAAATAAAAGAAATTATTCAGATTGTGAAGGGAGACGAAAATTTAATAGTTATGGGTGACTGGAATTCGAGTGTAGGAAAAGGGAGAGAAGGAAATGTAGTAGGTGAATATGGATTGGGGCTAAGAAATGAAAGAGGAAGCCGCCTGGTAGAATTTTGCACAGAGCACAATTTAATCATAGCTAACACTTGGTTTAAGAATCACGACAGAAGGTTGTATACATGGAAGAACCCTGGAGATACTAAAAGGTATCAGATTGATTATATAATGGTAAGACAGAGATTTAGGAACCAGGTTTTAAATTGTAAGACATTTCCAGGGGCAGATGTGGACTCTGACCACAATCTATTGGTTATGACCTGTAGATTAAAGCTGAAGAAACTGCAAAAAGGTGGGAATTTAAGGAGATGGGACCTGGATAAACTGAAAGAACCAGAGGTTGTACAGAGTTTCAGGGAGAGCATAAGGGAACAATTGACAGGAATGGGGGAAAGAAATACAGTAGAAAAAGAATGGGTAGCTTTGAGGGATGAAGTAGTGAAGGCAGCAGAGGATCAAGTAGGTAAAAAGACGAGGGCTAGTAGAAATCCTTGGGTAACAGAAGAAATATTGAATTTAATTGATGAAAGGAGAAAATATAAAAATGCAGTAAATGAAGCAGGCAAAAAGGAATACAAACGTCTCAAAAATGAGATCGACAGGAAGTGCAAAATGGCTAAGCAGGGATGGCTAGAGGACAAATGTAAGGATGTAGAGGCTTATCTTACTAGGGGTAAGATAGATACTGCCTACAGGAAAATTAAAGAGACCTTTGGAGATAAGAGAACCACTTGTATGAACATCAAGAGCTCAGATGGAAACCCAGTTCTAAGCACAGAAGGGAAAGCAGAAAGGTGGAAGGAGTATATAGAGGGTCTATACAAGGGCGATGTACTTGAGGACAATATTATGGAAATGGAAGAGGATGTAGATGAAGATGAAATGGGAAATACGATACTGCGTGAAGAGTTTGACAGAGCACTGAAAGACCTGAGTCGAAACAAGGCCCCCGGAGTAGACAACATTCCATTGGAACTACTGACGGCCTTGGGAGAGCCAGTCCTGACAAAACTCTACCATCTGGTGAGCAAGATGTATGAAACAGGCGAAATACCCTCAGACTTCAAGAAGAATATAATAATTCCAATCCCAAAGAAAGCAGGTGTTGACAGATGTGAGAATTACCGAACAATCAGTTTAATAAGCCACAGCTGCAAAATACTAACACGAATTCTTTACAGACGAATGGAAAAACTAGTAGAAGCCGACCTCGGGGAAGATCAGTTTGGATTCCGTAGAAATACTGGGACACGTGAGGCAATACTGACCTTACGACTTATCTTAGAAGAAAGATTAAGGAAAGGCAAACCTACGTTTCTAGCATTTGTAGACTTAGAGAAAGCTTTTGACAATGTTGACTGGAATACTCTCTTTCAAATTCTAAAGGTGGCAGGGGTAAAATACAGGGAGCGAAAGGCTATTTACAATTTGTACAGAAACCAGATGGCAGTTATAAGAGTCGAGGGACATGAAAGGGAAGCAGTGGTTGGGAAGGGAGTAAGACAGGGCTGTAGCCTCTCCCCGATGTTATTCAATCTGTATATTGAGCAAGCAGTAAAGGAAACAAAAGAAAAATTCGGAGTAGGTATTAAAATCCATGGAGAAGAAATAAAAACTTTGAGGTTCGCCGATGACATTGTAATTCTGTCAGAGACAGCAAAGGACTTGGAAGAGCAGTTGAATGGAATGGATGGTGTATTGAAGGGAGGATATAAGATGAACATCAACAAAAGCAAAACGAGGATAATGGAATGTAGTCGAATTAAGTCGGGTGATGTTGAGGGTATTAGATTAGGAAATGAGACACTTAAAGTAGTAAAGGAGTTTTGCTATTTGGGGAGCAAAATAACTGATGATGGTAAAAGTAGAGAGGATATAAAATGTAGACTGTCAATGGCAAGGAAAGCGTTTCTGAAGAAGAGAAATTTGTTAACATCGAGTATAGATTTAAGTGTCAGGAAGTCTTTTCTGAAAGTATTTGTATGGAGTGTAGCCATGTATGGAAGTGAAACATGGACGATAAATAGTTTGGACAAGAAGAGAATAGAAGCTTTCGAAATGTGGTGCTACAGAAGAATGCTGAAGGTTAGATGGGTAGATCACATAACTAATGAGGAGGTACTGAACAGGATTGGGGAGAAGAGGAGTTTGTGGCACAACTTGACCAGAAGAAGGGATCGGTTGGTAGGACATGTTCTGAGGCATCAAGGGATCACCAATTTAGTATTGGAGGGCAGCGTGGAGGGTAAAAATCGTAGGGGGAGACCAAGAGATGCATACACTAAGCAGATTCAGAAGGATGTAGGTTGCAGTAGGTACTGGGAGATGAAGAAGCTTGCACAGGATAGAGTAGCATGGAGAGCTGCATCAAACCAGTCTCAGGACTGAAGACCACAACAACAACAACAAGATTCTTTAAATATATCTTCGGAATGAAATAGGTATGTGCCATGAGAGAGCGGTCAGTACTCAGTGGTGGAGGCAATCTTCCCGTTGACGTTCATTTCTCGTCGTTTATTGGTTGTGTTTGCCTATGCACTTACAACTGTTCTCTGACTGTAATGCTCGTGTCAGGCGTCACAATCAGGCATTCCACTCGCATCGCGCTGCCTTTCTGTTGGCATTAAACGGATTGATGGCATCGTGCGGTGGGAAAAAAGTGGAATGGGACCCATTAATCCACACAGCAAATGGCAAACACGGTGTTCTGTTATGGTTTATTCAACGGTGTTAATCGAAAGGGACGTCTCACGTTTGCCGAATGACATCACAAAGCAGCATCCCATCTGCTATGAAGGTTGTTCCAGCTGTTTGCCCGCACAGGACCTTTCGCAGCTAGGACAAGGGATCGCTGTAAGCCTCGCACAGTTAGCACGCTGGATGAAAACGAGCGAGAAAAGCGACTATAGAACGTGATCTCGAAACTACTGCCCGAGGACCTGAAACAGCTGAAGGCGTAAACAACGCTCTTGCCTGGTCAATTCCTCACAAGCATTTATTTTATCTAGATATTTGTAAAAGTCATTGTGTGCACGTAAGTACTTACGCTCCACATCTCCTAATCCACTGGATCGATTTCAACGAAACTTTGTGCACATTACTTACTACTAGCAAAAAGGTGATGACGTAGTAGCATATCTCGGAAACGTCTGGAGCAGTTTTAGACTTATTTTGTGTATACGTAGCTCATTATTTGTGTTATCGACATAATTATTTGTATAAAAATACCGTAGAGGTAATATACTCCTACTATCCCTAGGGGTGTAGGTGGGGTTCAGAAGCCGTGACATGTAAAAATATTGGATAAATACTGATATTAGAATCGAAATTATAGTTTTCGGGGTCGGAGGGATCATTGGCGACAGTGCCAATGATGTTTCACCTCTCTGTAATGCCTGAACCAGTGTCTAAGGAACTTGGCACATTTTACTCTTGCTATACGAAAACCGTTACTATGATGGTAAGATACCCAGCTGAGAATGGGGGTCAAAAAGGGTGTTATAAAAGCATAAATCAGGAAACCTTGTCCAATTCTAAGCAAATTTTGTATATACATGATTCAGTATGTACGAGGGTCATTCAATAATTAAAGAGACAAATTGGTCTGGGGAAAAACTGTTTGCGGGGCAAGTTTGCTACTTTTATAGATTTAAGTTGGCATCTCTGGGATGAGCCCTGATCAGCTGATGTATTAACATTGTTTTGTTTACAACCTCAAAAATACATTTCAAAATAGCTAGTCGGCTTGAAACGTCCACATTAGATGGACAACGGTCTGTTATTCGTCTTTTACTTGCTGAAGGGGAGAATCCAGTGAATATATACTGTAGAATGTCTAAAGTTTACAGTGAATGTTGTATGAATCGTGCAAATTTTTACAAGTGGGTAGAGCAGTTCAAAAATGGTCGCGACTCAGTGACTGACGAACACCGTTCCGGCCGACTAGTTGCAGTTTCAACTCTCTCACTTGAAAGTTGAATTGATGACATTATTCGTGCCAACCGCCGTGTAACTGCATAAATGATAGCTGATATGGTTCAAGTTAGTACTGGTACAGTTCATACTATTACCTGTAACTAGCTGAAGCACCGCAAAACATGTGCAAGTTGGGTCCCAAAGGAGTTGACGCGGCTACACAAGGAAACAAGGTTGGGAGTGTGCACAGAGCTAAAGGAACGTTATGAAAGAGAATGTGAGCACTTCCTCAACAAAATTTTAACTTGTGATAAAACTTAGGTTCACTATTATGAGCCAGAATCAAAAAGACAGAGCATGGAGTGGAAGCACACCAACTCACCTGCCAAGTAAGAATTCAAAACCCAAACATCAGCAGGAAGTCATGTTGGCAACGAGGATGTGAAAAAGCTTGCGGGAAATTGGTTCAAACATTAAAGAGTTCTTTGCAGCCGGAATAAAGTTTGTAGCCAGTTGGAACAATTGCATAAATGTTCAAAAGTAGAAAAAGTATTGTTCTGTAAAAATAACAATTTTTTATCCAGACCAATTTGTCCCTTTAATTACTGAATGACTCTCGTATAAAAATACTGTAGGAGTAAGATACACCTGCTACCACTAAAGTTGGAGATGGGGATGAAAAGTGGAGATGTGTAAAAGTGTTGGTGTTTCTTTGCTGTATTTGGATGACGTGAAATGCGTTAAAAGTATTACAGCAATAAATCCTAGCAAAACCCTGTAAAACTCGCTACTGAATGTGACGTCAGTTAGCGTCCAGATTAAAATTCTCTTTGCGCATTCCCTATGTTCCGTGCTCACGTGAAGTACTTGGGTCTCAGTATTCGACTGTACCTGTCCTGTGTGTGTTTCTGCCCCATTGCTGGAATATCGGACGATGCGGCCTGCCAGAGGGCACATAAGCAGCATCGGATGCTGATACAGGGACGTTCTCTGCAAGCAGTGATGTGGACAGCCGAAGATCACGTTTTACGTAGGACGTGCTAGATCTCTGTTGCGCCGAACACAGCTGGAGGGCGTCGGTCTAGCCTGTGGAGTGTTACTGACGCCATCACGCTGGCTGGAGGTTAACTGTCAGTTGCTCTAGCGTTGGAGCAAGTGAGTCTGCTCGGGAAACCGTTGTGTGTATACAGGGTGTTACAAAAAGGTACGGCCAAACTTTCAGGTAACATTCCTCAAACACAAAGAAAGAAAATATGTTATGTGGACATGTGTCCGGAAACGCTTACTTTCCATGTTAGAGCTCATTTTATTACTTCTCTTCAAATCACATTAATCATGGAATGGAAACACACAGCAACAGAACGTACCAGCGTGACTTCAAACACTTTGTTATAGGAAATGTTCAAAATGTCCTCCGTTAGCGAGGATACATGCATCCACCCTTCGTCGCATGGAATCCCTGATGCGCTGATGCAGCCCTGGAGAATGGCGTATTGTATCACAGCCGTCCACAATACGAGTACGAAGAGTCTTTACATTTGGTACCGGGGTTGCGTAGACAAGAGCTTTCAAATGCCCCCATAAATGAAAGTCAAGAGGATTGAGGTCAGGAGAGCGTGGAGGCCATGGAATTGGTCCGCCTCTACCAATCCATCGGTCACCGAATCTGTTGTTGAGAAGCGTACGAACACTTCGACTGAAATGTGCAGGAGTTCCATCGTGCATGAACCACATGCTGTGTCGTACTTGTAAAGGCACATGTTCTAGCAGCACAGGTAGAGTATCCCGCATGAAATCATGATAACGTGCTCCATTGAGCGTAGGTGGAAGAACTAAAATGAGCTCTAACATGGAAATTAAGTGTTTCCGGACACATGTCCATATAACATCTTTTCTTTATTTGTGTGTGAGGAATGTTTCCTGAAAGTTTGGCCGTACCTTTTTGTAACACCCTGTATACTGTGGAATATACCGTGATGCCTTTTTATAAGGGGCAAAAATTTTGTTCATAAGTGACGTTTGACCAACTGCAACCCGGTTCCTTTCGGGTCTGACTGGTATCTGTGGTCTTCTTCTGATCTTCTGTTGTGAGTAAAGGTGTTCGTTCGCATTTTTTTTTACCAGGCTGTTGTTAGTTTTTTTTACCAGGCTGTTGTTAGTCTATTTGTGAATACGTATTTGCGATATATGGCGAACGCAGATCATTTGATTTTTGTTATCTTCTCGCCACGTCACTGGGTATTGTGGCTGGGTTGTTTGTGCATGCAAGCCTGCACTTTCCTTCAAATCTTTCTGAAAGTTACCTGCCTAGTTCATTACTAATTCAATGCTGGTAAGCCTTCTACGAGGCCTGTTCAGAAAGTAAGCTCCGATTGATTGCCAAATTGAAACCACAGTGAACATCAGAAATGTTTTACTTGTAACAATTAGCTACACCTTTCAGCTACTTCTCTACGGAGTCGCCGTTCTGACTTAGACTTTTGTCATAGCGTTGTACCAACTTTTCAATAGCCTCATCATAGAAGGCAGCCGCCAGTGCTTTCCGCCAATTCTCCACGCTGGCCTACACCTCGTTGTCTGTGTCAAAATGTTGTCTTCAAAGACAGCGGTTCATGTGACCAGAGATGAAACTCAGGGGGAGACAATTGCGGACTGTATTGTGGGTAATCTCACATTTCCATTTGAAAACGATGCAGGAGCATCTTCATTGCCCCTGCAGAATGCGGCTGAGAATTGTCTTGAAGAAGAAACAGCACGACAGTTATGTAATGTTAGCTGCATAGCTTCAGGCGAAATTTCTCACCAGGCCCTCGTACTTGGCGGCAGACACTATTTTCTAGACATCTTTACGCACTCACTGCGAGCTCAGAAATGAGAAGAGCGACTTGACGCTAACTGGGGTAATACTAGAGACACTACCCAACACATCTGTGCAAAGCTTTATCGGATTTTCGTAGTCGTTTTCATTTCGCGACCGATCGGAGTTTACTTTCTGAACGCCCCTCGTATAAATCCTTGATGTATTGTATTTTATTAGAATAATGTTTAAGGCACTTACTGTTAAATTTTACTGTAAGCTACCTGTCAGGCATCTTATCTATTCTGTGCTTGCCAGCCTCCTTTGATTCACTTGCATTTATATTCATACTCCGCACGTCACTGTATGGTGCGTGGTGGAGGATAGCCTGTTCTACTACTACTCATTTCCATTCCTGTTCCAATTGCAAATAGGGCGACAGAGAAACGGCTGTCTATAAGCCATCATATGAGCCTTAATATCCCTAATCTTATCTTCTGGGTCCTTATGCAGAATGTACGAAGACGGCTGTAGAATAGCTCTGAAGTCAGCTGGTTCTCTAGATTTTCTTACTAGTGCTCCTCGAAATGAACGTCGCCTTCTCTAAAGTGTCTGCCATTCGAGTTCCCGAAGCATCTCCGTAATACTTGAGTGGTGTGTGAACTTGACGGGAACAAATCTAGCAGTCCACATCTCGACTGCTGCGACGTCTTCCTTTAGTCCGATGTGGTGCAGATCCCAAACACTCGAACAGTGCTCAACAAAAGGTCGCACTAGTGTCCTACATGCAGTCTCCTTTACTAATGAACCACACTTTCTAAAATTTTCCCAATAAACTACAGTTGACCATTCGCCTTCGGTACTATACGGTACTACAATCCTTACATGCTTATTCCATTTCATACTGCTCTGAAACGTTACGTCTAAATATTTAATTGACCTGACTGTGTTAAGCAACACATACTAATGCTGTACTGGTTTGTTTTTCCTACTTCATCTACATTAACTTACACTTTTTTACATTTACAGCTAGTTGCCATTCATCGCGCCAACTAGAAATTTTGTCTAAGTTGTCTTGTATCTTCCTACAGTCACTCAACAACGGTACCCTACCATACACCACAACATTTCAGCAAACAGCCGCAGTCTGCTGCTTACCCTGTCCGCCATCGTTTATGTATATAGAAAATAACAGCGGTCCTTCCACAGTTCCCTGGGGCAATCCTGACGACACCCTTGTCTCTGATGAACTCTCGTCTTCGACAACGTATTGGGTTCTTGTACTTAAGAAGTCTTCGAGCCACTCATATATCTAGGAATCTATTCTGTATACTTGTACCTTCGTTAACAGTCGGCAGAGTGACACCGCGTCAAATGCTTTTTCGGAAATCTAGGAATATTGAATCTCTCTGTTGCCCTTCATCCTTCGCAGACTATCAAGTGAGGAACAGGTAAGCTCAGTTTCGCACAAGCGATGCTTTCCAAAACCTTCGTGATTTGCGCTCAGAAGCTTTTTCCTCTCAAGGAAATTTAGTATACTCGAACTGCGAATATGTTCGAGGATTCTGCAGCAAATCGATATTGAGAATATTGGTCTGTAATTTTGCGGGTGTGCCCTTTTTCCCTTCTTATACACAGGAGTCACCGGCGCTTTTTCCCAGGCGCTTGGGCGAGACATGCACTATAAATGCAAGGTAACTAAGGAGCCAGTCTTATAGAGCAATCTTTGTAAAACTGAATTGAGAATCCATCAGGACCTGGCCACTTATCTGCTTCCAACTCTTTCGGTTGATTCTCTACACCTGGGATGCATATTACGATGTTCTCTATACGAGAATCTGTGCCATGGTCAAACGACGGTATGCTTCTACGAACGTTTTCCTAAATGCGAAATTTAGAACTTCAGCTTTACTTTAGCTATCTTCTGCTGTTACACCGAACTAGTCAACGAATGACTGGGTAGAGGCCTCTCGGTTTCTCGGCAAGATCTGTTGAAAAGGTATAACGGTGATACTTGTTGTAAGCTACGTGCGTCGATTTTTTTTACAGACACACGAATTTCTATTAACTTTTGCGTGTTGTCATTTGCATGTTCTCTTTAGAACTTCGCTCCCTCAGCATTTTCCGAATGTCGTCGTTAAACCACGGTAGATCTTTTCTGTCCTTAATACACTTAATAGGAACATACTTCTCGAGAGTATGATTTACTCATAATTCCTCTACGTCTATCGTACTGGAGCTAAATGATGTCAATTCATTGAATAAGTGGGATGCTAACATCTGTCTGTCTGCTCTTTCCAGCAGAAATATTCTCTTAGCCTTCTTGGTTGATTTATTAACTTCATTCACGTAAGTCGCTATGATGACATCATTGTCACTAAACCCTGTCTCTATAATGACGTCAGTGGTGCTTCTGTATTTTATTAGAACAGTATTTAAGGCATGGGTGCTTGCCAGACTTGTTTCATTCATTGGTGTTTTGTATTTTCCCGCTATAGTGCTTAATCATGTTTATACATGCGTGTTGAAAGACAGAGTAGCCATTTTTAATACGTTATTTATCTAACCCCGGGACTAACCCGGAAAGGGACCTAATTGTATGCTACGGATGGTCTTATAGTATTCACAAAAACCTTTTGTAACATAAATCTCTCATACATCTGTGGAATAGGTATTTGTTTTGCAAAGGCAGCTGGCCATCTGACTCTAGTGAATCCGTCTTACTCGTCATTAGCTGTTGTCCGATCCAGCCGCCAGAGTAATATCTATCTTGCGATTTCTATGTTTGCCGTTTCTAACCGCCGGGCTTGGCTGACTGCTTCTGTATATCTGGTCTGCTACTGCCGACGTTTGCTTACCTGTAACACCCGAGATAAAGCGCTTGCGTGGTGTTCTGCATTTCAGTTGCACATGTTCCCGATAAGGGAATTTTGTAATTAATTTCCCTTATGATGTAATCCAACTTATTTCTTATAACTACCGCCTAAGGAAATCTACGCAACAACTTCTAGAGGCAGCCTTTAGTGTAAGTTCAACGTAGTGTTTTCATCGGCCATTGTGCTGTAAAGCTCACTATGTCAATAAGCCTGATAACCTTGTTGCCCGTGGAGGCGTATTCAAACGTTAGCTTAAGATCCCTCAGAATAGTTAGTAATGGATATCTTGTGTTTTAACCAAATTTAATGAAAATCCTAGAGCACTTTCATTAATTGTGAGAGTCGTTTGTATGGCCGACGGCCGTTAATACTGTTATCCTGTATTTGCTTTAATGTCATTTAAGTTCTGTTTACTGAAATTTCGTTCCCTTAAGATTGGCCAGTGTTGCCGTAAAGTGGCCATGATAGCCGAGGCATCGAGTTCCTTAATGAAATATGTATGTAAAAGTTAAGTACTGTAAATTATTTTGGCTTCGTTGTGGTAGGCATTTATCAATGGCACACAGTGTGACACAGCCACGCAAGAGGTATGCACCCATTTCCTGAATTAAAATGAAGAAATAGGCTGATATGGACGCCGAATAAAAATTTTTGGTCTTGTAAGTCAGTGGATGTGAGGCAACTGGTTTTTTGAGGCGTTACTTACAATCATCATCAGAAAATCCATTACACTAGCTGTTTGAGCAGTTACTAAGAGTAATTGTTTGCTTGATTAGTTGACGTTCTTGACTTGTAACTGCCTATTAACGAGTAACGCCGTGGCAGTTAAAATTTTTACTGCTACTGCTTAGTACCTTATTTTAATAATTTCATTTTGGCCCATTAAACTGGGGCGATTTGTATTTCTTACTATCATCTGGCTCCAATATAATTCAAGCATATTATTTATTAACGTGGTGAGCACTGACTTTAATTGCCTTATTCACTATACGTCAGTGCTCCCATTATTAAACTGTGTATGTACTCGTTGTAAAAAGGTTAATTGTTTCTGAAAGCAAACTGCTGTTCCAGTGTACTTTATTTTGTGGTCGCAGCACGTTAGCACTCCCCTCCAGCTCCCTGCCGCTTCACCCTCCTCTGTGTTACCACAGATTGTACGCTACTGCCTCCATCTGTACTGGAGACGTAGGATGTGTTTTATGTTCTGTCACATCAGAGCAGAACAGTGAAATTCTGAAAAATGACCACCCACCTGGCGGTTAGAAATAATGTTCTCATTCCTGCACATAAGTAGCACTTAGGGCCGTTATTCTTAAGATGAGCCTAAAACAAAGTTTCTAGAGCGTTGGCAAAGGCTCACCTATGCTACTGAATGAAAATCAAATGGCTCTGAGTACTATGGGACTTAACATCTGAGGTCATCAGTCCGCTAGGACTTAGTACTACTTAAACCTAACTAACCTAAGGACATCACATACATCCATGCCCGAGGCAGGATTCGAACCTGCGACCGTAGCGGTCGCGCGGTTCCAGACTGAAACGCCTAGAACCGCTCGGCCACACCGGCCGGCTTAATGAAAATCAAAAGTTTGCTATGCGTATGGTTTCTTAATATCACTTCCATCAGATAAAGCCACAGACAAATTAGAAAATTTAAGAAGAACGTCGGCCGGCCAGTGTGGCCGAGCGGTTCTAGGCGCTTCAGTCTGGAACCGCGAGACCGCTACGGTCGCAGCTTCGAATCCTGCCTCTGGCATGGATGTGTGTGATGTCCATAGGTTATTTAGGTTTAAGTAGTTCTACGTTCTAGGGGACTGATTACCTCAGATGTTAAGTCCCATAGTGCTCAGAGCCATTTGAACCATTTTTAAGAAGAACGTCCGCCTACAGAGTCACGTGAAGCGGTTCGTACTACATATATAATCATGTTACATTATATACATCATTGAAACAGCTGTTACAAATAAAATAACACGTACTAAACTCTGTTCCTCTCCGCATTGCTCACAGAGTCACGATTTCAAAAGAATATCATGTGCGGTACACAACTTAAGATGTTTACTCTTCTGACCTACGTCTAGAACTTAAATGTACTGTACTGCAGTGTACGACCCCTCACCTGTTACTGAAGTGCACAGCCCGAATAACTTAACTGTTAGCACCTTCTTGGCGGGAAGATGGAGAAGCACGAAGTGATTCGTCTGCATTTCGTTATTCTAGTGTTATTGAAGCTGGTTGTTAAAATTAAACTTAAAATGTGGCGAAGATTGCCTACTACGGTGAGGATATCAATTATGATTCTCACTGAAATCCGAGTTACACTTTTACAAATATTAATAAATGGAAATGTGAGATTGACGCGCTGGCCAGAGGGTAATCCCTGGACTGACATCTACATCCACCTCTACATTATTACTCTACAATTCACACTTAAGTGACTGGCAGAGGGTACGTAGAACCACCTCCGCTCTATTTCTAATATGTTTACGCTGAGCGCCTGGAACACCGGCCACCCGCGGAACGCACCTGTAAAGCGGGCCCTGGACCGGGTAGTGGTTACCTTGCCGATCCCCTGATGTACACAAACTCGCATCGGCGTTATCTACTGTTGTACTTTCTTCAGCACACCAATGGACGGGATAGTCAGCAATGTATCCTGGAGCAGTCATACTATATAGCCCCGCCCAAGTCACGGGCGTTGTTCACACTCAGTGATCCGCTCCTGGTAACAGCCGAGGCGCCGTCCACAAGGCACCGACTGCCAACGTGTCGACACTTGGAAGTCTTCACGTCATCGGTCATCCCAGACGGTTACGTGGTCCCCGACGGTGCTCATAGAGACTTACTCGAGTAACTGTTTTGTTGATTAACTTTTACGGCAAAGACTAACTTCCGTCTTGCGTAGTAGTATTAGGTTTTGTTTGAACTGGAACCGTTTTCTGGTATAATTTCTTTATTATGGGCCTCAGAAATTGCCAGTACCACTTTTACTTTGCCTTTTTGATTGGCAGTTAGACTTTGAATAAATTCCTTATAAGTGACATGTAACTTTCTATTTCTGTCCATAGACAGTGGACATAGCAATTTCTCTAGCGCTTCACTCTCTAACACGGCGCGGGAAAAACGAACATTAAATCTTCCAGTGCGACCTCTGATTTCTTTTATTTTATTACAATGATTATTTCTCCTTGTGTTGGTGAGTATTAAAAAAATATCTTCGCTTTCAGAGGAAAAATTTGGAGATTTAGATTTCGTTGAGAGGTCTCGCCGCACGGAAAAACGCCTTTGTTTTAATGATTGGTACCCCAGCTCACGTATCATATCCATGACACACTCTCCTCTCATTTGTGATAATACAAAACGAGCAGCCCTTATTTGGACTCTTTCGATGTCCTCCGTCAGTCCTATTTGGTAAGAACCTCCTGCCGGCCGTTGTGGCCGAGCGGTTCTGGGTGCTTCACTCTGGAACCACGCGATCGCTACGGTCGCAGGTTCGAATCCTGCCTCGGGCCTGGATGTGTGTGATGTCCTTAGGTTAGTTAGGTTTAAGTAGTTCTAAGTTCTAGGGGACTTATGACCTCAGATGTTAAGTCCCATAGTGCCCAGAGCCTTTTTAAGAACCTCCTAATGTACAGAAATACTCTAGCAGAAGAGGAACAAGCGTGACGTTAAGCAGTCCATTTAGTAGACATTTTGGATCTTCCAAGTGTTCTGCCAGTAAAACGCAGTCGTTGGTTTGTCTGCCCCACAACATTATCTATGTGATCGTTCCAATTTTAATTGCTCGTAATTTTTAATTCCTAGTTATTTAGATTACAATCTTTATATTTGTGCAGAAAATCCGACCCGGTCGGGAATCGAACGTGGACCCTTTCGGCACTGAAGGTTGCATGGGGGCTTAATTATTTTATAATGAAAATATATTTTAGTCGCTGTGTGTCCGGTTACGAAGTCTCGTAACCGGTTGGCCCTGACTAGTATTAGTACGGCATCCGACTGCATAGAATAACAACAAAGAATGAAAGGAAATTTCCGTTACCACAGTTAATTAATTAAGTCCTCAGCAACTATAAAAGCTACGAAACAAAAACTACGGAACAACAAAGCACAAGTGTAATTGTTCTGTGTGTGGAAGTGTGATTCAGGTACACATCTGGCACGGTTCTTCCTCAATAAGACAAGATATTTTAAATACCATTTACACTGAATTAATTAAATAAAACTGAAATACTATAATTGCACATAGAAACCCGAACTACAGTCTAATATATGAACACAAGCCAGATGCTTTGTTGCCTGAACCTGTGACCAAGAGACATTGTTAGTTAGGAAATTTAAAAAAAAAAAACAAAAAAAATGTTTTTTACCTTCACATATTGACGAAAAATACACTCTGATCATTACAACATCTCCATTCGAACATCATCTGCTGTCTAGCCTATCAAAACAACTGCACACGACATGGCATCAACTAGTACAGCTATCGACATCCTCTCAGCAAAGCACTAACCACCACAACATCTGAACAAGCACTCTCCATGGGAACTTCTCAACAACGACTCACCACTGCTACATCTCAACAAGCACTGCCTACTGCTACTTCTCAACAAGCACTGCCAGTGGAGACGGCGGAATAAAACCCTTTGGCGCAATCTCTGGCGCTGTGACTCAGTGTAGCCACCTTTCATATGCCCCTCCTCCACGGGCTAGAATTTGATGGTATTTTTGCCAGCATTGGTGGTGAAAATACCATCAAATTCGTCCAAAAAATACAGTCAAAAATAAAAGATAATATTAATAAGTAAATATCACATAACTAGATAATTTTTGGCTTTGCACTAACCCTTCAATAACCTAACACATAAAATACAGTAATGAATACAAATGCTTGCATACATGTGATTTTACATAACAGTTTACACAAGTATCATGTGGTTAAACAATTCAATCAGTAGCGTCAGCAATGACGAATATGTGCAGGTAAGAGTCTCATAACATTGCATAAATAGTAAATACACAAATAATCAGTTTATACAAATATTCACATAAAATCTTGTCAATAGTTCAATAAACAAGTGGCACTCCTCAGAGTAGTTGACAGTTCCAGCAGTAGCACCCAGCAATGGTCAACAGGTGCAAATAGCAGTCTCATAACATTTCATCAGCAGTATTTAAACAGCTCCAACAGTGGCACCCAGAAATGGCGAGCAGGCGCAGACACCAACAAGTGACATCATTTCAGTAGAAAGTTCCATCAGTGGCACCCAGTAATGTTGAACAGGTGCAGACACCAACAAGTGACATCATTTCAGTAGAAGCAGTTCCATTAGTGGCACCCAGCAGTGTTGAACAGGTGCAGACAGCAACAAGTGACATTATTTCAGTAGAAGCAGTTCCATTAGTGGCACCCAGCAATGTTGAACAGGTGCAGACACCAACAAGTGACATTATGTCAGTAGAAGCAGTTTCATCAGTGGCACCCAGCAATGTTGAACAGGTGCAGACACCAACAAGTGACATTATGTCAGTAGAAGCAGTTCCATCAGTGGCACCCAGCAATGTTGAACAGGTGCAGACACCAACAAGTGACATTATGGCAGTAGAAGCAGTTCCATCAGTGGCACCCAGCAATGTTGAACAGGTGCAGACACCAACAAGTGACATTATTTCAGTAGAAGCAGTTCCACCAGTGGCACCCAGCAATGTTGAGCAGGTGCAGGTAACAGTCCATAATATTCACTATCACTAATCAGACAGTTCATCAGAGTTTATCAGCAGAAATTAAACATTTCCAAGTGGCACCCATCATGTTGAACAAGTGCAGGTAACAGTCCGTAATATTCACTATCACTAATCAGACAGTTCATCAGAGTTTATCAGCAGAAATTAAACATTTCCAAGTGGCACCCATCATGTTGAACAAGTGCAGGTAACAGTCCATAATATTCACTATCACAAATTAAACAGTTCATCAGAGTTCATTAGCATAAATTAAACATTTCTAAGTGGCACCCAGCAATGTTGAACAGGTGCAAGCACGAACAACAGTTTGAAGGCACACACAATTGCTTTTACAAAATTATTATTAATGCTCTTACACTAAACATACAAATTATAACAAACACACAAATGATATCAGATAATTGTCATATTAACTATTACAATACACAAATAACAGTAAACCTATAATATTTGTGGGTGTCAGTGCAAGCCACAACAAACAAGTAAAGTCATATTTAGTAGATAGGTCGGTACCAATTATTTGGGATTAGGAAAGGAAAACACACAAAACACACTCACTCATCTTTCATCCACATTAAGTACTACTGTGTAATTGAATAGTGTTAACTGTGTAAATGCAATTCTGTCAAAGATTTGATGTTCGACATGTGTATCAAGTAGTAGTGGCAACAGTGTATAACAGTCAATAATAGTTAGTTAATGTCATAGTCATCATGTCGAGACCAATGTTTGCCAAGCCAAATCAAATATACGGTTGCTGAACAACTGTCAGTGTGCCAAGATATGCAAATACTTCCTCTTTCCAAAAAAAAAAAAAAAAAGTATATACTGCTTAGTGATTTAACAAAATGTGTGTGTAGACAATCTTCCTTCCACTTGAGTGTTCTAGTCTGCCATCTTCATCGTCCTTGTTCCATATAAACCAACAAAAATATATGCTCCTCACTTACTTTACCTGTTATCCACCAAAACTCCAATAATCATCAGCATCACATAATCTTAATACTTCAATAATACCTCTTACGTCGATACATATAAACCTTATCACCAATACCATTTACCTTACCTATTGTCCACCAAAACTTCAATAATCATCAACTTCACACAATCTCAATACCTCAATAATTCCTCTTCAATATGTAGATACATATGAACCTTAACACCAATATCATTTCACTTCCATACCAACTATTTCCTCTAGTCAGTCTCCTCGAACAAGTACAGATAAAATCCTAGTGCTAACTTCAATTTTTCATCCCATGCAATCCGAAGACACAATGTCCACACACAACCTCTGTGTAATCCATCTGACCCAAATCTTCTACTCATTATGAATTATAAAATACATTTTGGTTACCTTGTCCATTATTAAATAAAAGAAATGCATACATGACCTCTAACAGCCTTTAGTTTGAATAACTTTCAGTAAGTAAGTACGAGTACGGAGTGTGAATGATCATAATATTTCACAATGTGTACACCACTTCAAGAATCATGGCAAAACAGAAGGAAACATGTGGAGTATTTCTTGTGTCAAGTGTCACTTGCTATTTCAATTGCTCACGAAGAATGCAATGTAATGACTGTCAAAGGTCTAAACCTAGTGTTGGTATGTCATGTCGTTAGCTTCCTTCCTATTAGCATAAATTTATACAGCTTCCATAAAACCTCCAGCTCATGTGACTCCAATGAAGTTTCTTGTACTAATGTCGTTCGTAGCATTATAGTAGTTCATCTTCTTATCTTAAAATATAAGGCACTGAGCGTAAGCAAAACATGCAACAGCGAGTAAATATACCAGTAGAGAACAGAATGTTAACAAGTGGATGCAGCACAATCCCTATAACGAGGCTCTGCCAAGCGAACAATCTATAATTAATACCATGGTGTGACCCAAACTCCTTGTTCATACACCGTATATCAGCATTTCTATGTACCAAATTAAAGAGTAGTTATGACAACAAAACAGAAATGTGTAAATATGCAATCCATACGCAAGGCAGCAAATATGTATCTTACATAATAAACAGGTCATTAGCATCACATCAGCATAAGCAAATAAATGTTCATATGTAATCTTAATAAGTAAACATGAAGACGCAAGCAGACAAATCACAAAGTAAAACTTACATATAACCATATCAGCACAATTAATCAGGTGACAATTATAATTTAAATAAATAAGCACAGCAGGCACATAATAAAAAAAATGTGACATCAGTGAAAAAGCAGTGCAGCCAAGCGATGCATAATATACATAAGTAACAACCCTGTTCATTAATCAATCATTGTCAAAATCAGTTAATGTACGCAAGCACGTCGCTTCACAAGTACATTCATAGAACATGAAATTTAACACAAAGTATGAATCACGTAATCGAGAGCAGCAAATTACGTCTAAAGTACGTACCTAAGTGGAAATATGTTACCAGAAAAATAAACTCAATTAATAGTTACCTTTTTAGTTTATTAGTTTCTTCTTCGAAATTACATTCTTCCTGAAAATTTTCTCGATAGCAAGTCCTCTTAACGTCGGAAACACACAGAATTTACCTGAAGGTCTTAAATATTTTATACAACCGTATCCTGAAAAATACTGAACGTTAATAATATAATTTATCAAGTCACTATAGCTTTATACTGAATTTATTCGGAGAAATTAGACTGTGTATTTGTTTACGGCTGTCAGTGCATTCGCACTGAGCGATCGATCAGCTGTAGGTACGCGTGACGTAGGAAGTAATTGTTTGCGGTCAACGACTGCCTTGTGCGCCGCGCAGACTTGACTGTTGCTTTGAGTATGTGCCGCCGCCGGAACACGGCGCGGTATCCTTGTACTCTCCGTGTGTTTACGCGTAACTGTTAGTTTCTCAAAAGTATGTCATTCCACAAAAATTTTTCAAAAGTATGTCATCCCACAAAAATTTTAGCGTTAGATATATGATGTATTCCCTTAGAGCGTCGAGGTTTAAGAGTTTCTACTTCGACAGTGTTATCATGAATAATTTTGCGAACTCTATATCGACCGTTATAAAGCAGAAAAAATTTGCGACACAAGCCTTTTCCTTTGTGAGAGAAACGGTGAGACTTAATTAACACCTTTTGACCAACTGACAAGGTTTTTAAACGTCCAGGACGTTTAGCTGATTTCTCTCTTCCAGCAGCCGCAGATGCAATATTTTGTAGAGCCAGGTTGACAACTTCAGAATGCCGCAGTTTCCGTGAAGGTGGAAAAGGAACTATTTCAGAAATGCGATTTGTCGGTGCTTTATTTTTTAATATCATTATAGGCGGTAAAGTTAAATCATTAGGGAGTTCATTCAGAATGTTTTGAAAAATATGAAGATACTGATCCCACGTTCTGTGATTCTGATGACAATAAAGTCGACATAATTTATTGATTTCCTTCATCCATCTCTCTGAAGCGTTCGATTGAGGGTGAAAAAGTGAAATGAAAATTGGTTTAATCTTACGACGCAGTAGAGTACGAAGCCAAATTTTAGAGCGAAACTGTGATCCATATCTGATATAACCTTATCAACATGACCAATTTCTTTAAGAAAATGTTTGATGAAAGCGTTAGGTACTGAACGAGCTGTTGCTTTGCGTAAAGGTGTAACACACACATATTTTGATGTCAATTCCACTGCTACCAAAATGTACGCAAAACCATTAGCAGAACGAACCACCGGACCGAACAAATCGACTGCAGCCATCTACTTTAATTTCGCTGGAATGAGAGGAAACAACGGTGCTCTGTGAGAAATAGTTGGCGGCTTAGCCTTTTGACATAATTTGCATTTGGCAAGAACAGATCGAATACGTTTTTCCATATTACTGAAGTAGCAATTCTCTCGTAATTTATGAAAGCATTTTCTGGGACCAAAGTGAGCATAACTGAAATGTGCATACCAAATCAATTTATTAACCCACTCATCAGGAATGCAAACTAACCAAACAGAGTTGTCGATCGATTTTCGTTTAAAAAGAATATCATTGCAAACTAAATAATACTTTCTAATCGCTACGCTTTCCTTTCTCCTCCACTTCTCCTTAATGTACTTCCAGATTGGATCCTTATTTTGCTCCTTAGCGATGTCCTGGAGCGAATACGAAATGAAATTTTCAAACGCAACACCTTGAATATACATCAAACAATAATTGTTTTCTTTGCAGTCCTCCTCAGCACTTTGTTTCAAACCCATAGGTGCACGTGATAAAGCATCAGCAATAATATTTGAAGAACCATGTATGTAAACAATTCTAAAATCAAATTCCTGTAGATACAGGGAGAGCTCGATGATTGGTGTAAACCTTAGTATGTCTGCCATACAAAAATATGCGAAATTTTGTGAAAGCCCACACAACAGCCAAGGCTTCAAGTTCTGTAATCGAATAATTCTTTTCTGATTTAGAGAGAACACGACTTCCAAATGCAATAATTTTCTGTACTACAACGCCGTTTTCTTCTATCTCTTGAAATAAATGTGCACCTAGGCCTTTGTATGATGAGTCCGTCGCCAAACAAAAATCTTTAGATAAATCCGGATGTGAAAGAAGTGGAGCAGCACGAAGTTGTTCAAATTCTGACTGAGCTTCCTCATCCCAACACCAATTAGAATTCTGTCCAGATAGTTCACATAAACGAAGTGTGGCCAAATTGTCCAATCTAACAAAGCGTCTAAGAAAATTACAGACACCAAGGAAACTACGAATATCACGTTTTGTAGTAGGAACAGCATAATTACGAATAGCATCTAGTTTCTCTGGATCAGGAAGAATACCTTCTGTAGAAATAATATGACCAAGAAATTTCACCTGAGAACGACCAAATTCAGATTTTTCCAAGTTCACTGTAATGCCAACTCTGGGAAAAATACGTAATAATGAATCCAAAATTTTGTTATGCTCACTCCAAGAACGTTTAGCAATAAGAATATCGTCAACATATGAAGTAATATTATCACGAAGATAAACAGGTAAAATTTTGTTTAAACTACGAATGAATGCTGCTGAAGATACAGTAAGTCCAAACGGTAATTTCCGAAATCACTTTTGGGTAAAATAGTCATATCCGGTTATTCTTTACCGACTCTCTAGATAGATTGATAGTTGAAGAGTTGTTTTGATAGATACAAAGAATAGTAAAAGAGTAGGCAGCGGTGCAGAAAACTAAAAGGGAAATAGGACCACTACAGCTCGGGGCCCTGTGCACGCTACGGCACATATTCACTTAGTGTAGCGAATCCCCTGAGGACTTAAATAGTCGCACATAAATTACAGTTTGTGACTTAGTGGCCAATTTGATGGAAGTGCGTACATAAATTGATCTAACCATGAACATGGATGTATGTCATTCTTAGAATTGCGAAAGATCTTAAATTTCCGAACAGTTAAAAAGTGTTTATAGTCAAAGTTTTCGCCTCGTGGCGACAAAGACCTACCGCGTCTGTCCCAGTCCCAATGTCGATTATTGTCAAGTTCGCGCGCCTGGCGCTCTCTTGTTGCATCTCGTGAATGAAATAAATTATTTTCTTCAAAGCCCTCTGCTATGTGTGATTCTAAATTTCTTCTATTGTCCTTTCCTACGATTTCGCTTTCTATTTGTTTGACTTGCTTTCGTAACGCCTCAAATTCCCTTTTAACGCGTTCATTAAATTTTCCCTGATTTTCAACATGTTTATTTATGTTCTGGTACTCTTCGGTTTCCGCAAATGGCAATGGAGCTGTATCATCTGAATCTCTGCCCCCATTTAAACTGACTTGTCAGTTTATCTGAAATCTCCTCAACTCTTTCCGATAAGTCACCTATTTGTTCTTTCTGTTTATTTACGTCTTCCGTAAGTGTCGCGACTCAGGTTTCGGTGTTGACACATTTAGTAGTTAACTGTTCATACTGTTGTGTTAGGTTATTTATTCTGTCAATTGGTACTGATTCCTCGATTCTTTCAAATATTTCTTCCTTATCGTGTGCACATTGTAAATTTAACTCTGAAAATTTTTGTACTAGCACGCGATCTCTTTCTTCCTGTTCTCTATCATGTTCCTTTTGTCTGATTTCTATCGAAATTAATCTATTATTGTGAGCATTCAAAATCGGTTGTACTTCTTCTCTAATTTCTTTCTTTAGGTCATCTTTCATATTTTTGAAACATGTCCCTATTCGTGAGTCTAACCGTGTTTCCATTGTTTCCATCTCTGTTTTAATTGTTCCTATTTGTGAGTCTAACCGTGTTTCTATTGTTCCCATATCAGTTTCTAAACGTGTTGCCAAAGTTCCCATCTCTGTTTTAAATTCAGATCGTAACTGTGATCCCACTATTTTTAATTCAGATCCCAAATTAAATATTGCACTCATCAACTGCTCCATATTAACTGGTTCGAAATTCTTTTCACCCCTAACATTTCCCGCAAAACCAACTTCTTCCGTCAAAGCTGTAAAGCTATCTGTTTTCGATACTGTTCCAGAGTCTTCTGTAGTTAATCTCGTATTCTGAAAATGTTTTGATTGTGAAAAATTTTGAATTGGTTCTGGACTATTTTCCCGACTTATTAAATTGTTTTCAACTTCATTATTCATTATACTGTTCTCCTGTGTTGGCGAGTTCGCCATGTTAACAATTTCGTCATTCTCACTATCCATCATTTTTGCCTTTTTCAACGATCGCGTAATCATTTACAAAACATACAAAACTCGTCACTATACGAAAATTACACACAATATGACACTTTATCACCAACAATACCATTCTCACGAAATGCTTCCCTCAAACACGATTAACGAACAATTGAAATCTTCATAATTGCACAAAATTGTCAAACGCATATACAAGACATCAAAAATTAAATTCTGCAAAAATACCATTAGAAGAATGACAAGACAACTACAAATGTTCAATTACCAAATCTACACATGCAGTATAGACTACAATTACTAAACTACAAATTACTACAGTAATACTACTGTCTGCTATTTTTACTATCAAAAGAATTCCAAGGGACGATCCGAAGCAGCGGTCGCCACGTGCATGGGGGCTTAATTATTTTATAATGAAAATATATTTTAGTCGCTGTGTGTCCAGTTACGAAGTCTCGTAACCGGTTGGCCCTGACTAGTATTAGTACGCCATCTGACTGCATAGAATAACAACAAAGAATGAAAGTAAATTTCCGTTACCACAATTAATTAATTAAGTCCCCAGCAACTATAAAAGCTACGAAACAAAAACTACGGAACAACAAAGCACAAGTGTAACTGTTCTGTGTGTGGAAGTGTGATTCAACGTACGCATCTGGCACGGTTCTTCCTCAATAAGACAAGATATTTTAAATACCATTTACACTGAATTCATTAAATAAAACTGAAATACTATAATTGCACCTAGAAACCCGAATTACAGTCTAATACATGAACACAAGCCAGATGCTTTGTTGACTGAACCTGTGACAAAGAGACATTGTTAGTTAGGAAATTAAAAAAAAAATAAAAAAATGTTTTTTACCTTCACATATTGACGAAAAATACACTCTGATTATTACAACATCTCCATTCGAACAACATCTGCTGTCTAGCCCATCAAAACAACTGCACACGACATGGCCTCAACTAGTACAGCTATCGACATCCTCTCAGCAAAGCACTAACCACCACAACTTCTGAACAAGCACTGCCAGTGGAGACGGCGGAATAAAACTCTTTGGCGCAATCTCTGGCGCTGTGACTCAGTGTAGCCACCTTTCAAGGTCAGCATTGCTAATCACAGTATCATGTGGTATTGAGGTTTATTGGTAGTTTTGTTATGATGATGATGGAACTAAAATCAAATGTGGACTTTCTAAAATTATTAAGTATTGTTAAACGGGTGAAGAAAGCAAATGAATTATTTGAAGTTCGATGCACTGCAAATCTCTAGAGATAAAAGGCAACGTCCAGCACAAACCGCTAAGGATAGAAACCTGAGTTTGCAGAACGTGTGGCATTGTGTAAGAAGGGCCTGTCCGAAATTCCACTCCTAAGGAGATGAAACAGGGGATGAAAGGCTTTTCGAAAGTATGTGGCTATTAAGGGAATTTTGAAGCTAGAACTATGAACAATGTTATTTGGTTTCTCAGTCAGAAAATAAAAAGTACGTATTTCAGCATTTTAGAAATTCATCCACTAAGGGAGTAAGTTAGTGGGTGATTTGTTTTGAAAATAAATAATTTCTAAAGAACTGCAAAGGATTTTTAAGTTTACATCTATGAGAACTGGTATTCAAATTCTCAGTTAGAAATAAAAAAAAGTGTTTCGTGGTGTCTGGAAACTCAACCCGTAGGGAGCGCAATAGGGGATGGAAATTTTTAAGAAAACATTTCGTTACATTAAAAAAAATTTAAAGCTTAATCTACAAAAATTGGTATTTCCCTTCTCGGTTAGATAAAAAGAAATATTTGTTGGGAGATGAATGTTGCTATGAAAATATCTCCAAAAGAAAGCGAGAGACATGATTAACTAAAGCTCTGTACTCCCGCTACCAGAATAGCTTTTTGGTCGGAAATACATTCGGAAAAGACCAAGCTTATACGGCCTTAATTAGTGCAAAAATCTTAGAATACGTTGAATTTGTGCACAACATAAAAATTCGATTAAATAGGAACAAAAACATCTCTTCACGCCATACCGTCTCCACAAGCGAAGCAGCGGGTGCTAAGCAACTTTTATGATGCAGTAATGTCAGCTGCCGTCAAGTATCTGCTTGTTACTCGCGGCTGCGTTTGCGTATCAGTAACAGCCTCCCACGTTCTACGTGTAAAGCCGTGACGTGTCTGTGTTTTCCGTACAGCATTTGAATGATGTCATCGCTGTGAGTCTTCAAGCGTCACAAAAACGTGACGCTCAGCGACGGGCTTGTGACTGATATTAGTATAGATTAAACACGTTGAGGAATGTATTTCTCTGCCTCGTGATGACTGGGTGTTGTGTGCTGTCCTTAGGTTAGTTAGGTTTAAGTAGTTCTAAGTTCTATGGGACTGATGACCATAGATGTTAAGTCCCATAGTGCTCAGAGCCATTTGAACCTTTTTTTTTTTTTTTTTTTTTTTTTTTGAGGAATGTATAAGCCTTGTATTCATTACGTTGAACTGTATTATGTAGAACATGTGAAACAATAACAGCAAATTCACAAATACGATATAATTCGGAAGTCGAACAGTAAGTAGCTTTTTCATTGAGTAATTATTATTCCATATTTCACGTTATATTCTTCTAATTAAGAAATATCTTCTACTAAAAACTTCATAGACTACCCTACGTTCCTCCTCAGCGTTCAAGCTATCTCCATACCATACCCCGTTAGGGGTTGAATTTCCAAAAGCAGTGACATGCGTATGTCTTATTTCTAACACAGAAGTCAAATACAAATTTTGATAGATTTAGCTTCAAAAATGCTTGCACAGTGAAACATTTCCATAAAAGCTTTCATCCCCCTTCCACCCCTATAGGGGCTCAATTTCCAATAACAGTGAAACGCAATTTTTTTTATTTCTGAGAAGTCAAATTAAAATTGTCATAGATGTGGATTTAAAAATACTTTAGTAGTTCTTTACTAATGCTATATTATCAATAAAAGCTTTCACTCACTGTTTCACCCCCATGGGATTAAATTTCCAAAAATTCTGAAAAACATTTTTCTTTTTTTCTGCAGAGAAACCAAATACGAATTTTCGGATGTCTAGGTAAAAAAACTTCATCCTCTATTTCACTCCCTTCGGGTTGTAATTTCGAAAAATCCCTTCTTAAACGATACATACAGTGTAAGATCCACACATTCTCCCAATTTCTATTTTCTGTCCTTAGCGTTTTCGTCTGGGCGATGATCAGTCAGTCAGTCAGTCAGGACATTGCCTTTTATATGTAGCTTCAAATAACTTTTCTTTCTTCGTCAGTTTAACGCTAATTAATAATTTTAAAAAGTCCACATTTTATTTTAGTACCATCACTCATCATAATAAAACTACTAATAAGTCTCAACAGCACACGGTACTGTGGCTAGCACTGCTGACCTTTATTCCCGAGGGGCCCAGATTCGATTCTCGATCGGCTCGGATTTTCTGCACATTGGCTGACGTTACGAACCTCTCACTGACAATCCATTCTGTGAAAAACTGCACATCAATAGCATTTTTCATTCCCGCAGTATTTACGATGGATGCGGCACAAGCTTAGTCTCCCGTATGAAGTCTTCATATACTTTGTAGTACGGTCACTGTGAAAGTTTGAGGTGAGTCACCCTGCATGTCGGCAGTTGTGAGCACATACAAAAAAGTTATGTGAGTAAACTGAAAGTGTTAATCCCATCTGGATATTCCTTGAAATGCTCCTCCGAATTTATCTATAGTTTTCGGAGTTGGTGCTAGAGCAGCGGTCGTTAAACCTTTTGTGCGCGGGGGCCTATACTTACCATTTTGGTGCGGGACCTCGAGCCGCATATGTACCGGTCTTATTAATTGGTAATCCACATAAATGATTCTGATCTTGTTATTAACTAGTAATCTACATAAATTTATGTTATGGTAGACTAGCGATAGTAAGGACGCGGTGAGTATGCCGCTGGACTCCAAGAAGCCGCCACCATTCGGAAAACGTCGTGTCGATTGTTCTCTGCTTCAGTATGCCTCAAAGCTGGGACGCTATAATTGTCTGAGGAAGTGTCATTGTGTTATCTGTGTGAGCGGATGATTAATTGACCAATAACAGTAATTGAACTTACATTTAAATGCATTAAGCAGTATGAGACATGATCAAAAATGTTTGCTAAATGTTTTGAATGTTATTTTTCTTCTACTCATTGTTGTATTACAAGAGCCATAATGTAATTTCACATTCCAAGTACCATATTTGAAGATGACCGCCTCTGTAATGTGCATTCATGAATACACGTTACCTCGGTGTCAAAATGTATACCATACCAGCTTGTCGAGTGGCGCACGCTCGTGAAATGTCAGCATTGGGAGACAAACAATGAAACATTGCACCTCTCACATTGTCTACCTCCGCAGTGGCCGCGAGGCCTATCCTTTTGCCACTGAGCTAAGAGATCACCTGTACTTAGCTCACGGCAGAATTCACCAACGTCAATTAAAATCATGCACATCCTAAAATATATGTCGTACCTGTTCTTTTGGAGAGGCCCGAAAGAAAAGACCCAGTTTTGTTCCAGCAGCCACTATGAGTTAAGACACAAAGGCACTGCAAACTTCGGTCATGTCCGGAAGAACGGACACCACAAATATATTAAGGTGAGGGCAGCCAATGATCTCTTCAGCGCTGATGCTCAGCAGGCCCGAATCTTGTGGGAGTCGGCGAAATGCCGCGAGTAATGAGGATAATGGGCGAGGGGCACTACATTAGTAGTGTGTGGATAAGTTGAGAATTTGGGTGTGGTGGGATGTGTGCTAGAGTAGTGCACGTGCGTTGACCACTCTGTCCAGATGGCGCAGTGGTTAGAGCATCTGCCTAGTGCCATCCCAGCCCAACACAAATTTTAAACTTTGCCAATTGATATAAATCAAAGCCCGCTCGCAGCTATTGTCTATAATTTCTTTGTACCTTACATCTTAAAATATTACTGTTCCTGTAAGTATGTTTGTTTGTTTCTGAGCAGCAAAACCACTTTCATAAGAAACTTTTAACGTTAGTTGACGTTCTTCGATTCGTCTGTTAGTTGCTAGGTGCATATTATTATAAAATACGACTGAGAACCGAGGGCCGCACGAATACTTGCTTCGCTGGCCGTAGTTTAACGACCAATGTGCTAGAAAATCAATAATTACTTTGGTGCATATTTCCGTAAAATAAAGAATGGCACCATGCAAAGGCAGAGATTTCAGCATCACTCGAGTCATCATACGTCACGAGGTGGGAGAGACTTCTTTGCATACATAGATGTCTGCAAGGTGTGGGAAATTGGATACAGATTTATCATTACAGAATTATTACACAGTGAAGGCCTCAAGTCCTACTAAATCGTCTTCATAACATTTCCGAGGAAAACTCCATGGCTTTAGCAATCGCTATATACTCGAAATTCTTGACTGTCAAACAGCCACGGGAAATCATACCATTTCCTTAGCGCGGCAGGTGTGCACTGAACAGCCAAACAAAGTGTACGGTTCCATTTCCTTAGCGCGGCAGGTGTGCACTGAACAGCCAAACAAAGTGTACGGTTCCCGCGAGCTCGCAGAAGTGCCGCAACACACGTAGTGCTGGAGGGAACTGATACCATGAATCCTGCAGGGCTTTCCATAACTTCGTAAGAGGGGTTGGAGATCTCTTCTGAAGGACAAGTTGCAAGTAATCCCAGATATGCTCAATAATGTTCATGTCTGTGAAGTCTGGTGACCAGCGGAAGTGTTTAAACTCAGAAGAGTGTTCTTGGAGCTACTCTGTAGCAGTTCTGGACGTATGGGATATCGCACTGTTCTGCTGGATGTGCCCAAGTCCGTCGGAATGCACAATGGACACGAAGGATGCAGGTGGTCAGACAGGATGCTTACGTACGTATCACCTGCCGGAGTCGTAGCTAGACGTATCAGGGGTCCCACATCACTCCAACTGCACACGCCGCACACCATTACAGAGCCTCTGCCAGCTTCAGCAGTCCCCTGCTGACATGCAGGTTCCATGGATTCATGAAGTTGTCTCCTTCCCCTTACACGCCCATACGCTCGACATAATTTGAAACGAGACTCGTCTAACCAGGGAGCATGTTTCCAGTCATCAACAGTCCAATGTCGGTGTTGACAGGCCCAGACGAAGCGTAAAGCTTTGTGTCGTGCAGTCATCAAGGGTACACGAGTGGATTTTCGGCTCCGAAAGCCCACGTCGAAAATGTTTTGTTGAATGGTTCACACGCTCACACTTGTTGTTGATCCAACATTGAAAGCTGCAACAATTTGAGGAAGGGTTGCACTTTTGTCACGTTGGACGAGTCTATTTAGTCGTCGTTGATCCTGTTCTCGCAGGTTCTTTTTCCGGCCGTAGCGATAACAGAGATTTGATGTTTTCTGAATTCCTGATATTCACGGTGCTCTCGTGATATAGTCGTACGGGAAAATCCTCTCTTCATCGCTGACCCGGACAGTTTGTGTCCCATCGCTCGTGCGCCGACCACGCTCAAACTCACTTACATGTGCCATTGTATCAGTAGTAACCTATCAAATTTTTGGATATTGGTGATCAGGCCTTATGGGACCAAACTGCTGAGGCTATCGGTCCCTAAGCTTACGCACTACTTAATCTAACTTAAACTACGGTAAGGACAACACACACACCTATGCCCGAGGGAGGACTCGAGCCTCCGACGTGGGGAGCCGCCCGGACCGTTTCAAGATGCCTACCCCGCGCGGCAAACCGATCAAACAACATCGCCAGACACGTGTTGTCTTATATAGGCGTTGCCGACCGCTGCACCGTATTCTGCCTGTTTACGTATCTCTGTATTTGAATACGCATCCCTATACCAGTTTCTTCGGCGCTTCAGTGTACTGTACATGTATACATCTGTGCTTCATCTACGGAACGAACTGAATCAGTCGAGAAGAGAGAAGTAGTAGTATGAAACCGCAGGGTCGAAAAGTGTATGGGGTGCGACACAGCTCAACATGCAGCTACGGGGGCACCAATCCTGCAGTCCAATTGGCACTGCTGCACAGTAAATTGTCGCAATGAGAAGACGGGGACAGCCATTGTTCAGTCCTGATCTTGTAAAAATTGATTCCATCGATCAATTTGACAGTGGTTTCTATAAGAGTCCGACATTCATCTAGTCTAAGGCCGGCCCCAAGTCATACTTTAGTCAAACAGCCCAACCAATGTAGCTTTCAAGATACATTTCGTTCAACTTTAATGACGTCAGTAAACATTAAACAATGTAAGGTATAGGGGCACAAAGCTCCAATTTTCTGGTGCCGAAACCACTTCATCCACTGATAAGAAGTCTTGGACGTATAGTTCAAGAAATGGTGCCTGCGCCTAAATCGTCTGAATTTCACGTCCGCAATGCACTGACAAATTAAAACCGGGAATCAGATTCCGAGGCCAAGTGTTACCGTACTGCGGGACACGAAAATATCTGGAAATAACACTAGACAGAACTCTAACTTACTGTATAAGCAGCACCTTTCAAATGTAGCCGCTAAAGTCGAAACGAGAAACAACGTTCTTCAAAAACTTTCTAGTGCCTCGTGGGAAGGTAATGATCATGTTTTAAGATCTACAGCGTTAGCTCTCTCTGTTGTCCCACCTGGATCAATAATGCCCACATTAAGGGAACATACGTGCAATTCAATAAGGCAATCAGAATAATTACGCGATGTAGTCGGAGTAATCCTCGTTCATCGAGATATCGTACAAACAGAACACCAACGCTTCAAAGCAAGGAAACAGTAGTGGTGCGTAGCAAACAACTTTATTGTGTCTTCTTTCAGTGTCGACCAGTGATGAAAAATTCAGTGGGAGCAGTCATCTGTAGTCAACATTCATCTGACCGAGAATCCTTCCACGCAGATTCATAGCATTCGATTTCCCCGGACGTCAATGGAGGATCATGAACAGGATTCGAACCAGACAAGAGAGATGTGTTGTCTAAACCGCAGCTGGCGATGGGGCAGGAGTGTAAATTGTGACTGTGTGCTTTCTATAGTCCCGTCGTCCATATCGTCACTGACTGTCCTCTTCGAGCGCACAAAGGAACGACTGTGGACATTTACCACGTAGCTGATGAAGCGATCGGATGGATCAGGAAACTAGATCTGGTGATGCATGACTGTACGAGCTTCTGATTATGCACATTTGTCCACAAATGTTGTATACATATATTTGTTGTCGTCATAAGATAATTAAATTGGCTAAAACGTTCAGATGTAAGGAATCAGTGTAATTGATGATATAACCTTGAATAATACTATAATAGGATTTTCTCAAGCATCATGATATTTTTGATTTCAATTGTTTATTTTTGGTTTCAGTCTAGCACGACTGGAATACGAATAAAAATATTGTCATGTGACTAACTTGTTGGAGAACTTGGATTTAATTATGAGAAGCATGTAATTACAGAGTGTTGAATCAAAAGATTGCATCACATTTGTATTAACAATATAAAACCTTGTACTTTGCACTTACTAACGAAATACACTGATCATTTACGTATTCAAGTAATCTGCCTTAAAAACAAGGCGTGGACAGCTATTACCCGTTTGAGACACAGAACGTTTTTTTTATATTTGTTATCAGTTTTAATTCTTGAGACATGATGTATTCTCAAACTTCCCTAACCATCAATATTAAAAACGTCAATCTTAAAACCTTGCCTCTCTCCTGGATAAATTTCCGCGGACGCCAGCGTTTGCATACATCTTTGGACATCGAATAACATTGGCAGCAAAAGTGAACAAGACAAAGAGTATCATGTGTTCATAGCAAGAACCAAACAGATCAAAGACGTCCCTTTTATGTTCAATTATACAAATCTTTTTAGACGCGTTCTCGCAGGCGAAATTACATATAGTTGTTATATTTATTTATTGGTTCCACAGCAGGCTTGAAATTGTTATCCTCTAATCAGTGTAAGCAAATAACGTTGAGGCTGCGTGTTAAGTAGAAACATTTGCTTGAATCCGTTAAGTGACGATGACGCAGTCTATATTGTAATGATAGGTACTGTAACAAGTAACATACTGATTAAATGGGAACCGTGTTTGAATTCAGTTTTTCCACCAAATTAAAGAAATACAGATAAAGATTTTGTTAAAGAGTGTTTTCTGAAAAATCATTGCAGATTTTGACCCGCTGAATTCGAATCTGGCACTTATTTTTCTGTAGGGATAATAGTTTGAACGCTGTTGATAGTTCTCCTATTTAAAAATCTAGCTAGATGGCAGTAAGTTTGTGTTATTTAATAGATGGTCATAGCACGCATTCAACATACTAAGTTAATATCTTTGCCGGTGAGTGTTTGTATAACCTGGCTGCACTTTAAAAGGAGTTCGGTAGCTGTAAAACACGTCGTAACACCTCATCAACTCAGGTAAAACTGTGTGGCATATATGTGAGTATAGCTGTTTTTTTCTTTCTGTTTATATCTGAATGACAGTACAATTGTTATCAGTCACTCACATTATACATGAATAAAAGAGAATATATCAGCAAGTAAATGTAAATTACAGGCTGACTCTTTCATCTATGTGCGTGGCTACTTTTTGGAACAAAACAAGTTAAACACCGTATTATCACTGGAAATAAATTCTGTTCTGCTTACGAGGTGCGGCTAGAAAAAAACCGGACTGATGCTGGAAAAAACATTTATTTACAATTATTTACAATTTCATGTTATCTCCTTCAATGTACTCTCCTCCTCGGTCTCTACACCGCTCCATACGAATTTTCCACTGTTCATAGCAATGCTGCAGATCATTTTCGGTAAGTCCATACATTACTTCCGTCGCTTTTTCTTTTACTGCTTCAACAGTCTCAAATCTAGTTCCTTTCAAAGCTGACTTGACTTTAGGGAAAAGAAAAAAGTCACAGGGGGCCAAATCAGGTGAGTAGGGTGGATGATCTAAGATGGGAATGTTGTGTTTTGCCAAAAACGTCTTCACTGACAACGCACTGAGAGCTGGGGCATTGTCTTGGTGAAGGATCCATGACTTTTTTCTCCACAAACCGTTCCGTTATCTCCGTACTCGCTCACGTAGGGTAGCCAGGACGCTAATGTAGTAATGCTGATTCACTGTTTGTCCCTCTGGTACCCAATCAATGTGCACAATCCCTTTGATGTCAAAAAAAAAAAAAAAACAATCATCATTGCCTTGAATTTCGATTTTGACATTCGTGCTTTTTTTTTGTCGTGGAGAACCGAGTTTTCCAGTGCATCGATTGGCGTTTAGTTTCGGGATCGTAAGTAAAAAACCACGATTCATCGCAAGTAATAACATTTTGTAAGAAGGTGGGATCACTTTCAATGTTTTCCAGGATGTCAGAACAAATCATTCTTCGGCGTTCCTTCTGTTCAATTGTGAGACACTTTGGAACAATTTTTGAACACACTTTGTTCATGTTGAAACTTTCAGGAAGAATCTGCCTAACACTTTCCTTGTCAACTCCTGTTAACTCAGACACTGCTCTGATTGTTAAACGGCGATCTTGTCGAACAAGTTTACCGATTTTTTCAATGTTTGCATCAGTTTTTGCTGACAATGGTCTGCCAGTGCGAGTGTCATCACTGGTGTCTTCGCGGCCATCTTTAAATCGTTTAAACCACTCAAACACTTGTGTTCGCGATAAACAATCATCGCCGTACACTTGTTGTAACATTACAAACGTTTCACTTGCAGATTTTCCTAGTTTGAAACAAAATTTGATGTTAACACGCTGTTCTTTCTGTACACTCAACATTTTCCGACGCACAGACGAAACGTCAACTACTTAAAACAGACGCCACGGGCAGACTGAGTGCAGGAGGCAGATGAAACTCGAGCAGTAGGCGGAGCGAGAGTCACGTGACAGGCCACGCGACTTTCAGCCTTATTGCATTCGTTTTATTGTTTCACCAGTACTAGTCCGGTTTTTTTCTAGCCACACCTCTTATTAAGCTTATTTTGGTATTACCATACGAGATCTTGGTAAACTATGGGCTCCACACGTGACGTATGGTAACTGTCGATCTACACTAGGACACTGATTGCGTGGTAGGAGAAACAGTATACCATTTGTTGTGCCATGAGTTTGAGGCAACCCAGTAACAACCATAATGATTGCAATTTTTGTGTGGTGGATTTGAAACATTTCAAGAAGGGCAAGAACACACGCAGCAGCAGTATCCTTATATAACATCCACCAGAGCACGAATCCCGCTTAGTGAAACTCTGACGATTCCTTCACCTCCAGTTGAAACCGTGTATGTCGAAGAAACAAATGACACAGATAGTTCGAATGAAGATTTTAGTGACAGCAACACCAGGAAACCTCAGTTGCTGAATCGGCAGCAGTTAGATAATTTAATCAGAGATTTACAACCACCCAAAAATAATTCTGAATTTTTAACTTCACGGCTTAAGGAGAGGAACTTTCTACTTCCATCCTGCATAGAATAAAGCACACACAGTTTTCAAGCTGTTTTGCAACAGAACGTTCATTGTGTTACTGTTATGACATAAATGGTCTGTTTAATTAACTTGGCTTCATTAAGAACGAGACGAATGACGAGTGTTTATGGACTAGTCTAAAGGGTGTTCTTTGACGCAATGGAAACCTGTTTCAGTCTATTCTAATTGCATATTCTGTCCATCTGAACGAAAATGACTCCAGTGTGAAGGTGATACTAGAAAAATTCAGTACGACAGTCAGCAGTGGGATATATGTGGTGAATTTATAGCGGATGGTTTTCTGTTGTACTTACAAAGTGGGTTCACAAAATACTCGTGCTTTCTCTGCCTCTGGAACAGTAGGGCAACCAGCAAACACTGTGTACAAACAGTATAACTGTCAGAGAAGAGCTAATTCCAAGTGGTCACAATGTAATTGTTCTGGATCTAGTACCAGGGGTGAAGACCCTGCCATGGATTCTACATATAAAACTAGGATTACGGGATGGACCATGAGTAGTTCAACAATCGTGACACAGGAAGCGCACTGCTTGACGTTCGAGAATTGCGTGCAGCGTTGTCTTCCATAGCAGCAGCGATTTCATCAATCCTTTTAGCCGGCGATTCTCGAAGTGCAGCTGGGGCATTACTGTGGTTTTGGTAATAGAGCTTCACCAGTAATGCCCTGCTCCCTTTGTCCAAGCTCATGTTGACACATCAACAAGTGCACTGGGACTGGTCAGCTGTGTGAGACTATGAATCACGATGACTGATAACGGCACCTGGTGGTCATAGTTGGAACTGGACGGTGGCGCTGTGAAGCATGGAAATCATGCATTCCATACTCTGGACGTTAATCCTACCAAATTTGGTATTCGTACGGTAATTAGTTTCCTCGTTATAACGTTTTAAATAGAAAAAGTTTAATTATAACCACCCGGTATTTCATTGCGTTGCATTCTCCTATATTTGCTAAACCATTAACACTATGTCAAAATGGGTGTGATATCCGTAATCAGTTCACAAAGATTACCTATAAACCACTGAAAAAGAAATATAAGCCAAACTTTTGTCAGAATTTGTGTGTGTGTGTATTTAGCGGAAGAACATTACCAAAGGAAAAGAATATCGATATACTGTTACATGCCCGAAAGATTGTAGATGACCGACTAGTGAGACCATCCGCTCAACCGGACAAATGAATAGGTTCTGTTTATCATCGACTCCTGCGCTATTTGAGTACATTATCGTTGCGAAATGATCACAAATATGATTTATTTTCGACAGGGTAGCATCCCACTTTCTGTGCCTCGCATGACACTATCCAACAAAAATTATTAAAGATGGGTCTGTAGAGAAGGACTAGGGGTGTGGCCTTGCATTTCACCTGAATTTATAAGAAATATGAAAGAAAGACTTGGATAATTGTCGTCCTGCGATGTGAACACCCTTCAGCACGGTTTTCAGCCCGTTTAGAAGTTCTCCAGTCTTCGCAAGAATGATGATTTCCTGTCAGATAGCAAAGACACGTTGACTGTTTGTGGCAGCAGTGCTTTTTGAGTTGGCGTGAGATGATGAGATTGATTGAAAGTATATTAGCAATGGTAAAATTGGCTGTCAATTTCCTTGTTCCCCTAATGAAATGTCGATGTTAAACCTTACCTGCGGTTCTGCTGTCGTCTCTATCGAGGCCGACAAGCTCTGTTAGGTCTAGCTGGGGTTTCAGTATTCAATTGATAATAAGAAGGGACAACAGGCGGAAACCACAGACGGAGGAAAAGCAGATCGATGTGGTAAAATGTTACATGTGTTGTCTCAGAACAACACATTAAAAGAGAGGTAGCCTATTACAAGTGAATAATGATTAATGCACATAAAGTAAGCTAAGAATCTGGTGATAACTAGTCTTGCTGCAGGTCAAGACACAAGAACGATTACACAGGAAAGGATTACGGACATTGTATTGGATGGTCTAACTCCTGAATTAAGAGAGAGTGCGCCGAGATATACCTGAATGCTAGTAGTCATGAGAAATGAGGAGACCGACGTGGGCAGAGGTGGCTTAGATCACTATTTCGGTAACATGATACGATCATCGCTCCTACTGTTCGGTGCACGCGTTATGGCATCATGTGGGAATTATTACCAGTTACTGTGCGGAAACTGATTACTGATGAAACTGTAGTGAATTGCACGATCGATGGCCACGGTCTATGTGATAAGCGTGTACATCCGTGCATAATGACGGAAGCTCACTCGCTGACAATGGTCACGAACCCGTCCCAACCAAGAACTGTCTTCAAATAAGCTGTTGACGACGCTTCTCGCGTACGAAGACCCAACGGCACTGTGTACCTCTGCTGGCAAGAAGAGCAGCCCCGTGACCAGCCTAATAGGTGCACCTCTTGCGAATTTTTTCCAGCCCGTGAAGGCTGTGCCAGCAGACCACAGGTAGGGAGACATGGAATAGCAGGTGTTCTGCCAAAACAGTATCCCTCCACCGCTTCTGAAGAAGATCTGAAAGTCAAGCTAAGGGATACATTGACCTTCCAGAAACATACCATATTCTACAGATTCTATATTAATTAAACTAGGCGTCAGAAAATTATAAGCTCTCCACGAGCCGGGAGTCTTGTGGGTAAGCAAGCCTACGGAGGTCCCAAATTGCCTGGGATCGTTCATTTGGTATGAATTAATTGGCATTTAATAAAATTGACTTTTGAACTAGTGGGCCAATTAGCCTGTGACCTACATCAATCGACTTTTAATTTAAAGACAGTCCTGAATCCGTGTAGTTCTCGGGCGAGACGTAGGACGTTGTTGTGAAAACTCCAGAATATTTCATCGACACAACTGACCGACATCTTCATTGTGGCAAACACACTGCTGAAGCTGGTTGTTTTTATCTTCTAGGTGTGTGCTGAATGCTACCATCCTGGTGGCTGGATTTCCTGGACAGGTAAATGGGAAATTCACTCTTTATTTAAGCATAAGGAGGGCTGTTGGCTCGGTGAAGTCCTTAAGCCCTTCTGAGTTGGGGCATGAGGTAAAGTGACATTGAAAGTTGGACGTCTATGATTCTGCTTTGTGCATACACCAAATCTGAGTCAGAGATAATATTATCGCGAGTAGTAGCGAGCGAGCAGTTATCGAGGGGAGTCGGAAGTGGTCCGTCGCAGGGTGCGGTGGAGGGAAGCAGCGCGACCTGAGAGGTCGCAGCCTGCCGTGATCGTGCTAGTAGCGCCGGAGGAGACTTCGGTATTAATTGAGGATTTTTTGGTAATTTGCCTTTTCGCTGCACTTAGTTATTGGATGCTTGCGCACTGGAGGGATTTTGTTAGATTTGTGTATGGATACACTCAGAGAAATATTCGTATCTTTGTTGTGGCCAGAAACGTGTTTATTGAGTATAGACATTGTGGAATAATTAAAAGTCTGTGCAAAGTTTGTCAGCATTTAACTCATCAATTTTCTGAATATAGTAAATTAAAAGTTTTATTGGTTTCTGTCATTTTTCTTTACATTGTCTAAGGTTAAATTACCAAACCCCACCTGATCATTCAATATCTATGTATAAAAGTATGGCAGTAGTTGTTGCAGTCAGTACACTCTGCATGGATCGCAGTATTGCTTTTTGAAATATTTTAGCATGTTGCTGAACACACAGTTGTAGCAGCAAAACAAGGTAACTTATCTGCTGCGTACAGGAGCATTGCAGAACAGTTGTTACGAGACGTTAAAGGGTATTTTAAAACTCGCAGTCAGATGGTTGAGAATTGATTTTTTTATAATTCGATGGAAACATAACAATTGTTTCTCACAATGATGTCTATTCTAGTATAGTTGTATAGTACTAAAGTATCTAATTAGGGAGATACACTCCTGGAAATGGAAAAAAGAACACATTGACACCGGTGTGTCAGACCCACCATACTTGCTCCGGACACTGCGAGAGGGCTGTACAAGCAATGATCACACGCACGGCACAGCGGACACACCAGGAACCGCGGTGTTGGCCGTCGAATGGCGCTAGCTGCGCAGCATTTGTGCACCGCCGCCGACAGTGTCAGCCAGTTTGCCGTGGCATACGGAGCTCCATCGCAGTCTTTAACACTGGTAGCATGCCGCGACAGCGTGGACGTGAACCGTATGTGCAGTTGACGGACTTTGAGCGAGGGCGTATAGTGGGCATGCGGGAGGCCGGGTGGACGTACCGCCGAATTGCTCAACACGTGGGGCGTGAGGTCTCCACAGTACATCGATGTTGTCGCCAGTGGTCGGCGGAAGGTGCACGTGCCCGTCGACCTGGGACCGGACCGCAGCGACGCACGGATGCACGCCAAGACCGTAGGATCCTACGCAGTGCCGAAGGGGACCGCACCGCCACTTCCCAGCAAATTAGGGACACTGTTGCTCCTGGGGTATCGGCAAGGACCATTCGCAACCGTCTCCATGAAGCTGGGCTACGGTCCCGCACACCGTTAGGCCGTCTTCCGCTCACGCCCCAATATCGTGCAGCCCGCCTCCAGTGGTGTCGTGACAGGCGTGAATGGAGGGACGAATGGAGACGTGTCGTCTTCAGCGATGAGAGTCGCTTCTGCCTTGGTGGCAATGATGGTCGTATGCGTGTTTGGCGCCGTGCAGGTGAGCGCAACAATCAGGACTGCATACGACCGAGGCACACAGGGCCAACACCCGGCATCATGGTGTGGGGAGCGATCTCCTACACTGGCCGTACACCACTGGTGATCGTCGAGGGGACACTGAATAGTGCACGGTACATCCAAACCGTCATCGAACCCATCGTTCTACCATTCCTAGACCGGCAAGGGAACTTGCTGTTCCAACAGGACAATGCACGTCCGCATGTATCCCGTGCCACCCAACGTGCTCTAGAAGGTGTAAGTCAACTACCCTGGCCAGCAAGATCTCCGGATCTGTCCCCCATTGAGCATGTTTGGGACTGGATGAAGCGTCGTCTCACGCGGTCTGCACGTCCAGCACGAACGCTGGTCCAACTGAGGCGCCAGGTGGAAATGGCATGGCAAGCCGTTCCACAGGACTACATCCAGCATCTCTACGATCGTCTCCATGGGAGAATAGCAGCGTGCATTGCTGCGAAAGGTGGATATACACTGTACTAGTGCCGACATTGTGCATGCTCTGTTGCCTGTGTCTATGTGCCTGTGGTTCTGTCAGTGTGATCATGTGATGTATCTGACCCCAGGAATGTGTCAATAAAGTTTCCCCTTCCTGGGACAATGAATTCACGGTGTTCTTATTTCAATTTCCAGGAGTGTACAAAGCCTAGACAGTAAGTGGTGGCAGAACACATACTTAAAATACTTGTGATTGGCAACCTTTTGAAGCCAGTGGCTCCTTCTTCAGACAAAGGGGTTGAAGGGCAAGGAAGAAAGTTCAAGGAAAAGGGCTGGAGAGGTCGAGCAAAAAGGGTAGAGTTTGGGAAAGTCGCCCAGAGCCGCAGGTCAGGGGAGACTTATCGTATGGGATGAGAAGAAAAGACTCTCATTGTCAGAGATGGAAGTCAGACACATGTTTACGTACGTCTTTTAGAAATCACGTTTCCAAGTATGAGTTGATTTCATTTGCCTTTATTTCATGTTTTATTGTGTCACCTGAATGATGGTTCGAGGTACCCAGATGGGCTGCCAGCGTTCAGGGGCGACTGTACCCATGTAGTCCAGGTGTCTTGCCGAAGGCCTTATCACGTCCACTTTGTCCAAAAGTTTCCGTGTGTTGGAGACGATAAGTTTCTGAATAATTGGTATGTCGAATTCCTTGTGCAAGTCACGGACCTGGGACCACCTGGGTACCACAAGGATGAGCAGAAAGCACCGATTTTTTAAAACATGCAGTAGTCTGATGTAGGATACATACGCCGTCTCACAAGTGGAGCACTCACACAACATGGCAGGAAAGACCGTGGTTTTACAGAGACGGAGTTTCGTGCAGACGTTCATATGCGTGCTGGCCGAGGAAGATCAGTACAAGAATTTTCGTCCTCGTCTCAGCCAGGTGGAATTTGAAGAGGAGTTTGCTGTCGAAATCCACACCGGTTTGTCCAGATGATTTCTGTTCCGCTGAACACTAGCCTGTCCCGAAGTCGCGTCTGCGACGTGTAAACATTATGGCCCTTGTTTTTCCGGTGTTGAATTGTATGAGGTGGTCGGCCACCCAGTTGACCATGAGGTTCAGTTGGCCCTGAATTCTGCTGACGACGACAGTAACACGTCGACTGCTGGTGAGCAAGGCTGTAACGCCCGCCCGCAGAGTTTCGTCAGGTGAGTGAACTCGATCGTTGACGAGGCGGGGGCTCCAGCTCTCCATCGTTTCCTGTTCTTATTATTTCTCCTTGCAACGTGTCTGTAGCCGAAATTGTAATCGGGTGTCTGCCCGCCGTAGTCTAAGTCATTGGAAGTGGGGCAGCCGATGGGGCTGACGGCGGAGGAAGTCCCACCGAATTACTATCAGCCGACCCCTTCACTGTTGAGGCAGCCGCGCCCGCACCACAATCCGCACACTGTGCCATAACGCGCTCGGCTGTGGCTGAGGCTGTGTCCGAAGTCTATGACAAACTGAAAGGAAACTGCGCAGGCGTGAACACGCTGAACTTCGGTGACCAACAACACAGATATGCAGATCGGTAGCGAGAAGAACAGCTACGCCACCAGTCGAACGACGAACGCATGCGCAGAGGCTGTCAGTCATACTATGCGCTGCCGTCGGCGGCCCCAACGTACTCTGGCGGGGGCCGCCTGTCGGAATACGTGTCTGCGCTGGCGCCTGCCCATCCTCGCCCTTATCAACCGAATATCTACGTCGCCATCGCAGGGTCATACATTGTACGATCAACTGTTCTTTGTGGTGGCCATGATTTTAATGTGGCCAGTGCTGGATCCCCTGCCACGCTGAGTTGGTATATTGTGTACCCGTTATCAGATTAGTCCACTGTTTCTTTAATAAAGCTGTCTCAGTACGAACACGTCGAGAGAATTTTGGTGTTTTTGTATTCCATACTGTGTGCCGTACTGAGAAAATGCGCAGCCATTGTTCTGGCAGGTCCAAACGTGTGTGTGTAGTCGATGTTGGACGCATTTCTCCTCCATGGTGCGACAAGGTCGTCCAATGATGAAACTTCCCACAGCTACAGGGAATCTCATAGACACCAGGCCTTGTTAATGCAAGATCATTTTACACTGAGTATAAAAGGGGTCTGAGTTTCGTTGGCGGACGAAAGACGCAATTAACTTTGTTTCTCTAATAATCTCCATATTTTCGAAGAAAATTATGGCCAGACGACCATTTCTCTTTGTTCTTCATTTCTTCCAGCTCCCCACTTTGCCTAGTGAGCGCCAGGCATAAGACATGGCGAATCTCCCGTTCAGAATATGAATGCACTAAAATTACGACCTGGTGGCGGCATAGCTCATCAGGTAAGCTGTCTGAACCCGATACTGTTCGATGCCGCTGGTGGCAAGAGCAGTAATTGGCATCCTACAGCTCGAGCCACGGTAGCGAGGCTACAGTCTGCCCGCAGACGAAGACCGGCTGAAGAAAATGAAACAATACTTTATATATTAATGTTCAGTACTTATCTGGACTGTATTTCGTAAAGATCAGTGGCCTGGGTCGGTTTTTTTTGAATCTGTATTGAATTGTAGTTAATTCTGGAGACTGAACTCAAAATAGCCAACGACTCAGTAGTCGCAGTATTTGTATGGAATCAAGAACAATATAAGCTTGTAGCGCTTCTGTGTTTTCGCTACGGAATATACTAGACCACAGGATGCCATGATGCTACACAAAACGCTATTTTTTATTAATGCAACGTTATTAGCTGACAAAAGAATCATTTAGGAAAAGTAATAATCATTTAAGGAGTAAACAAACTGTCACTTAGTCCGCTCCAAAGAAGACACAAAAGTACAGTGTGTGCAGTTTATTTTGCCGGCGACGACTCCCATAAGCTACTTGACTATCAACATTTATCTTTGGTTCTTCTTGTCACCTTAATTAATTTGATGTGATGTTATTGCAGTGTGAGGACAGAAGTGAAGAAAATTTATATTGAAACATTTCAAAATCAGGTGGTGAATGGTTTCGTGTTTTGGAGGTGAATATTTATTCCATTGAATTACTAGAATCCCCTGTGTGTTGAACTGAACTCCACGCTGTTAGATGATAACATTTCTCTCAGGGCCATAATAACTATTAATCATTGCGCATTATCAGGGAATTTGTTTAGGTCTCTTTAGGTGGCGCTGCCCCTTGTAACACTTTGCACATGGTATAGATAGATTCACTTTATAACCAGCTCGGTTGCCAAGCACCATATTCGAAGGGGGAGGGGCGGGGATCGGGGCGGGGACTAGGTATAGAGCGGTTTGAATGACACGGTTACTCTATAGTTTGGCGAATTATACTTCTAATTGGAATAACAATCTTTTGTATGCTATTTGGGGTGCTGACATGAACTTACCGGCTTGACAAACGGATTGATCTCTTCTGATGTTTTATGACAAGCCAAAATTCCCACCACGACTGAAATTACGTAATAGAAAAATACAAATAGCTTAGAAATTCATTGCACAACGATTCCAATACTGTCTTCTATTGATCGCAACTCATAAATAACATCCAAAGTTACCACAACAAGGAAGCATACTGAAATTTTTGAATTTTATATCTCAACATAAACCTCTGGTGGCGGAGAAACCGGAAACCCTTCCACATTTCGTCAAACTTGCTGGATTGAGGATTTATTAAAATAACATCTTCAAACACCACTGATTCTTCTTGATATCCATAAGAAAATTCGAATTATATTTTCACACTGTTCTTTAACTGAACAGCACTGAAAAAGTCACAGCTTTAAGAAACGTAACTTCAGATTGTAAACTTACCGAGCACATACCAAGCTTCACTCACCAGTCAAATTGCATGTACTGTTTACAGTCTAAACTGTTAAAATGTTCCCACAATTAACCATCGATATAAGAAGATTTAATTAATTAAAATAATCGTTCTATTTTTAACGTTTGGTAAATACCAGTGTAAGAAAGTAACAATGTAGGAGATCTGTTGACACAGTTTGTCAAACTTTTATGAAGCAAAACTAAATTGTAATGTGTATGATCTAGAGCACAGACGTGTTTACATTCTGCTCTCTAAATTGACTTACTGCGAAACAAAAATGAAAGTGGTGCAACGTACACACCGAGTAGATGTTAACCTACCAGTGGATAAATGAAGATGTTAACCAAGGTGAACAGTCTATTCATTTCTTTAAGAGACAATGGAGGACATTAAAATAAAAATCTACATGCAACCTACAATCTGGAAATACACGATGTGACTCTACAATTGGAGGAGAAAAACGCACCGAAAGCAAAGTGCAAACTTCTGTCCCCATTCAGCTAACATTGCAGCAACGGAATCGGTTGTGCGTATCTTATGACCTAAGGGAGCACCTACAAATTGCAGACAAGGAAGCTGAATGTTGGTTACAACCTGGATAAGGCTTTAGAATCTGTGCGTGTCCAGATTCGAGAAGGTGGGAGAGTAAACTGACTTACCAACATGGGCTGCAACGGTCGTCTAGCTGTAGGTAAACCGCCAGTGTTGTCGATCGATGGCTGCAACTCAAGTCCGAGTTGGCCAAGTCAACTCTCCATAGCGATTTCGATAGGTGACAGAGACTGGTGCTAAAAATCTAAAACCTCTTATTCAGCATTCTCTATTACCTCCTGATGTATTGGGTCGACATTCATGGCTGCTATCTCTTATGTACCGGGTCCTACATTTCTGGCTGCCCTAAACTGATGTATCTCTTACTATCTGATGTATGTTGGTCTTCCACAACTACCATAGGATGTTTAGTATGCGAGAGTGATTCGGATTCTCTTTCTAGCCCGTGTATCGATATGGAGAACACACCATAAATACTTCGGCTCCAAGCAACAGCCGTGGCTTGCACCTGCATGGGGCGTAGCAATTGAGATGTCGCCTTCCTTTGGAGACGATTTATCACTAAATACCGCGGCCCGGCAATTGCTAGCCACTCTCTCGCTAGTCACTGAAGCCTTTAGCTACGCGGCATGGAATAGTAAGGTTCTGACCTTGCCTGTTGTACGTTTATTTGGATTGCTCCCTGGGTTGTTGTATATGCTTAGAACTACTGTGCTATGCTCTGACCTGGTTTTGGTTATTTGTTCACGTCGTGATCTCCGCTGTTGTCTATCTCTGGAACGGCCTGTTTCATTTCGCCGGGCTCTACGTTACCAGCAATGAGAGCTATCGTAAACTGTGGTTTACGTCCGCAGAGTAGCAAGGTAGACGGTGAAGATATGTGCTGCGATACAAAGCAAAGCCTAGACCCACTCTTTTGAGTCATCAGTCTTCTGAATGGCCTGATGCGGCCCGTCACGAATTACTCTCCTGTGCCAACCTTTTTATCTCAGATTAGCACTTGCAATCTACGTCCTCAATTAACTGGTGCATGTATTCCAATCTCCGTCTTCCTCTACAGTTTTTATCCTCTACAGCTCTCTCTAGTAACATGAAAGTTATTCCCTGCTGTGTTAACAGATTTGCTTTCATCTTATCCCTTCTTCATGTCAGTGTTTCCTATATTTTCCTTCTCGCCGATCTTTCGGACAACCTCCTCATTCCTTACCTTATGAGTCCACCTAATTTTCAACATTTGTCTGTAGCACCGCATCTCATACGCTTCAATTCTCTTCTCTTCCGGTTTTCCCCACAGTCCATGTTTCACTACCATACAACGCTGTGCTCCAAACGTTCATTCTGAGAAATTTCTTCCTCAAATTAAGCGCTATGTTTGATAGTAGTAGACTTCTCTTGGCCAGGAATTCCCTCTTCGTGAGCGTTAATCTGCTTTTTATGTCCTCCTTGCTCCGTCCGTCATGGATTATTTCGGTGCCTAAGGAGCAGAATTCCTTAACTTCATCTACTTCGTGATCACTAATCCTGATGTTAAGTTTCCCGCTGATCTCATGTCTGCTACTCCTCTTTTCTTTCGACTTTCTTCGATTTACTATTAGTTCATATTCCGTACTCATTAGAGTGTTCATTCCATTCAACGGATCCTGTAGTTCTTCTTCACTTACATTGAGGATAGCAATGTCATCAACGAATTTTATCACTGATATCCTTTCACCTTGAAATTTAATCCCACTCTTGGGCCACTCTTTTATTTCCGTCATTGCTTATTCGACATGTAGATTGAACAGTAGGGGCGCGAGGCTACGTCACTGTCTTACACCCATTTTAATCCGTGCACTTCGCTTTTGGCTCTCGACTGTTATTGTTCGTACTTGTTTCTTGTATAATTGTATATTACCGTCTTTATCTATAGCTTACCACAATTTTTTTCAGAGTTTTGTACATCTTGCATAGTTTTATATTCTGAAATACTTTTTCCAGGTAGACAAATTCTATGAACGTGTCTTGATATTTTTTCAGTCTTGCTTCCACTATGAACTACAATGTTAGTACAGCTTCTCGGGTACCTCTACATTTCCTCTCAATTGTGCGATAATTCTCGCACTTGTCGGCTCTTGCAATCTTCGGGGTTGAGTGGGTAACGTTTTTCCGAACATCTGGTGGTACGTCGCCACCATCATGCATTCTACACACCAACGTGAATAGTAATTTTGTTGCCACGTCCCAAATGATTTTAGAAATTCCGATGGAATGTTATATATCCCTTCTATCTTATTTGGTCTTAAGTCTTTTAAATTCTGATGCTAATATTGAATCCCCTATAGACTCCTATTTCTTCTTTTATCATGTCATTCGATTAGCCCCACCCCTCACAGAGGCTTTCAATATACTCTATCCGCCTATACGCTCTCCTCTGCATTTAACAATGGAATTCCAACTGTACTCATAACGTTGCCTCCTTTTTAATTTTACCGAAGGTTATTTTCACTTTTCTATATGCTGAGTTCGCCCTTCCGATAATCATTTCTTTTTCGATTTCTGACATTTTTCATGCAATCATTTCATATTAGCTCCCCAGCATTTCTTATTTAATTCATTCTTAAGTGACTTCTGTTTCCGTATTCTTGAATTTCCCTGAACATTTTTATACTTTCTTCTTTCGCCGGTGAACTGATGTATTTCTTCCGTTACCTAAGGTTTCTTCGAAGTTATCTTCCTTGTACCTATGTTTCTCTTTCCATCTTCCATGATTGCCAGTTTTGGAGACGGCCATTCCTGCTTAATTGAACTTCCTACTCAGCTATTCATTATCTCAGTATCTATATCTTTAGAGAACGGTAGAGAAATGTATTCTTTATTCCTTGGTATTTCCGGATCCCACTTATTTGTGCACTCATTCTTCCTGACTAGTCCCTTAAACTTCAAGTTACTCTTCATTATTACTAAATTGTGATCTGAATCTATATCTGCTCCTGGGTACGCCTTACAATCATCCAGTATCTAATTTCGGAATTTCTGCCTACCATGATGTAATCTAACTGAAACTTTCTCGTATCTCCCGGCCTTTTCCAAGTATGCCTCTTCCTCTTGTTATTCTTGAACAGGCTATTCGCTATTACTAGCTGAAATTTATTGCAGAACTCAGTTTTTCCTCTCTCTCATTCCCTGTACCAAGCCCATCCTTTTCTCTACTTCTCCCCCTACAACTGCGTTCCAGTCCCCTATGACTATTAGGTTTCCATTCAGTATCCTCATATACCTTCTGTATCTCTTCATTTTCTGCTTGTGACGTTAGCATATACACCTGAAATACTATTATCAATGTTAGTGTGCTGTCGATTCTGATTAGAACAACCCTACTACTGAACTGTTCACAGTAACGCACTCTCTAGCTTATCTTCCTATTCATAACGAATCCTGCTCCCGTTATACAATTTTCCGCTGCTGTTCCTGTACTCGTCTGACGATAAATCCTTGTTTTCTTCCCGTTTCACATCACTGACCCCTACTACAGGGCTATTACAAATGATTGAAGCGATTTCAAAAATTCACTGTAGCTCCATTCATTGACATATGGTCACGACACACTACAGATACGTAGAAAAACTCATAAAGTTTTGTTCGGCTGAAGCCGCACTTCAGGTTTCTGCCGCCAGAGCGCTCGAGAGCGCAGTGAGACAAAATGGCGACAGAAGCCGAGAAAGCGTATGTCGTGCTTGAAATGCACTCACATCAGTCAGTCATAACAGTGCAATGACACTTCAGGACGAAGTTCAACAAAGATCCACCAACTGCTAACTCCATTTGGCGATGGTATGCGCAGTTTAAAGCTTCTGGATACCTCTGTAAGGGGAAATCAACAGGTCGGCCTGCAGTGACCGAAGAAACGGTTGAACGCGTGCGGGCAAGTTTCACGCGTAGCCCGCAGAAGTCGACGAATAAAGCAAGCAGGGAGCTAAACGTACCACAGCCGACGGTTTGGACTTACGGAAAAGGAGAAAGCAGAAGCCTTACCGTTTACAATTGCTACAAGCCCTGACACCCGATGACAAAGTCAAACGCTTTGAATTTTCGGCGCGGTTGCAACAGCTCATGGAAGAGGATGCGTTTAGTGCGAAACTTGTTTTCAGTGATGAAGCAACATTTGTTCTTAATGGTGAAGTGAACAGACACAATGTGCGAATCTGGGCAGTAGAGAATCCTCACGCATTCGTGCAGCAAATTCGCAATGCACCAAAAGTTACCGTGTTTTGTGCAATCTCACGGTTTAAAGTTTACGGCCCCTTTTTCTTCTGCAAAAAAGACGTTACAGGACACGTGTATCTGGACATGCTGGAAAATTGGCTCGTGCCATAACTGGAGACCGACAGCGCCGACTTCATCTTTCAACAGGATGGTGCTCCACCGCACTTCCATCGTGATGTTCGGCATTTCTTAAACAGGAGATTGGAAAACCGATGGATCGGTCGTGGTGGAGATCATGATCAGCAATTCGTGTCATGGCCTCCACGCTCTTCCGACTTAACCCCATGCGATTTCTTTCTGTGGGGTTATGTGAAAGATTCAGTGTTTAAACCTCCTCTACCAAGAAACGTGCCACAACTGCGAGCTCACATCAACGATGCTTTTGAACTCATTGATGGGGACATGCTGCGCCGAGTGTGAGAGGAACTTGATTAACGGCTTGATGTCTGCCGAATCACCAAAGGGGCACATATCGAACATTTGTGAATGCTTAAAAAACTTTTTGAATTTTTGTATGTGTGTGCAAAGCATTGTGAAAATATCTCAAATAATAAAGTTATTGTAGAGCTGTGAAATCGCTTCAATCATTTGTAATAACCCTGTATATCTAGACTGAGCCTTAACTTTCGACATTCCACACCAGACTCACAGAATTATCGTTTCTTTAGTTATTCAATGTTTTTCTCATTTCACCTCCCTCTTGGAAGTCCCCTCCTGGTGAACGGAATGGGGGACTATTCCGAATCTTTTGCCAATGAGAAGATCATCATGACACTTTTTCAATTACAGGCTGCGTGTCCTGCGGATACATATTATGTGTCCTTAATGAAGTGGTTCCCGTTGCCTTCTACATCCCCATACTTGGTCATTTAGGGGCAGTTTACCACTCCAAGGGCAAGAGAGTGCCTGAACGCCCCTCTGCCGTCTTTGACAAGGCCGTTGGCAGAACGATTGTGACTTCTTATTTTTATTCAAAATTTAAGCAATGGGTGAGGGGGGTTCAAAACCCGAGACTGAGGATCTCTGATTATTGGTCAAAAACGCTACCGCCAGACCAAATTTTTGGGCTAGATATTTATTTAGCATTTAACAGTTTCACGTTTCACATAATTTGTTAGATGAAACTTTTGTAGATTTCACATTACCTTTTGTTTTTTTTTTCTTCCCTGTGGTTTCAAGTCAAAATACTATCATAAGATTTACATAGTGAACTCTTGAGAAAATTCGTGTATGTAAGTCTGTATTTAGGATGACTAGTTACTTTCTCATATTCATCCCATAAGTATGCCAGGTATTATAAGTTGTCCAAAAATTACAAGGGTTGGAACTGAGATAGTGGCAACTATTTATTCATAACCGATACAATAGCGTTACATGTTTGCACCTGTTACTATCCTTCAAAGTAGTCACCAGCGTTGTGTAGAACCCGTTGCCAGCGATGTGGAAGTAGTAGTATACCGTTAGCAGACCCTGTTCTGTTGATGGTGCAAATGGAGCGGTCTAAAGCTACGGTGATTCTCGTGTACGACTGTGATGGTGTTATCCTAACGCATTACGTTCCTCCACGGCAGACCGTGAATGCACAGTATTACTGTTCGTTTTTGGATCATCACCTGCGACCAGCTTTGCGAAAGAAGCGGCGACACTTTCTGCGCAACCCACCCATCATTTTGGACGACCATGCGCGAGCGCATACAGCGCACGCTGTGGTTCCTCTTTTCGGTCGACGGGACTGGTAAGTACTGTACCATCCACCGTTCTCCCCAGACTTAAGTCCTTATGACTTTGATTTGATTCCGAAGATGAAGAAGCCACTTCGTGACATTCGCTTCAGAACTGTTCCAGAGATTCGACAGGCAGTAGACTGCTCCATTCGCTCCATCAACAGAACAGGCTCTGCTAACATTATACTACGCCTTCCACATCTCTGGCAACGGATGCTAAACAACGCTGGTGACTACTTCGAAGGACAGTAACAGGTGCAAACATGTAACTCTTTTGCATCGGTTGTGAATAAATAGTTGCCACTACTTATGTTCCAACCTTCGTATATGAATTGTGTGTGCCATGATCCACGTTGTTGAATGTCGCTTTGCTTTGGCAAGTGGTTTCCATTCGGGTATCATGGCGTTAGAAATCTGTATCTTGCGTATGTCCGTTCCACTGATTAGTCGAATCATGACCCTTGCTGTGTGCCATATCTCGACAAATTTCGGGCACTCAAAACGATGTTCGATTGTATCCTCCGAATTACAATTTCCACATGTCGCTGACGGTTTTAACTGGATGGAGTAAAGCTTGGAGTTGGTCGCTATTGTCTGGTTGATCACTTTGTACCAAGTCAGTCTGGCGACTTCTGATATTATTTTCATCGCTAAATTTTCAGAGACGATTTTGCAGTTGTGCTGCGGTAATCGGAGCTCCCACTTATTGGGAATTAGTATTCCTTTGAGAACTATGGCCGTGTTACGAACTATTACTTGTTTCAGGACGTCTGTTCGTATGTAGCTTTCATTGAGATAATAATTTTGGACAAAATTTAATGAGCATGAGATACTGACAATGTAAACGGGCGCTAGCTTTGATGTCGGGCGATATTTGTGAATCTAGCAGTAGGCGAGTGTGGTCCCTTTTCCATTACACATTTAGTTCTGTTGACGAGTAGTGCTGCGAATTTTGCGTTCAGGTCCGTTAGTCTCAGGCCACAGGTCGACAGAGAGACCTTAAAGATTTACTCCCCCTTATAAATCAATATATCACTTGCTGTATAGCCCTCTCTACTTTTTGGGCATCGGGAGGACCTGAACCAAGTACCACGCTTTTACGAGTTTTGTGTGTTGCTAAGCTTGACTTTTTCTGTCATAGCTAAATATATACTTGTTTGGATTTTTTTTCTTTATTTTATTTCAATTCCCCATCGGGGCGGGCTGGCAGCAGCATATGCGCTGCTCTTCAGCCGAAAGACATAGAACAAAACAATAGAAGACATTTAAAAACAGCAAAGGAGAGAATAAGGTGAACATAGATATAAAAAAGGGGAACATCATGGAAGGCAATAGACAAAAAACGGGGTGACTGTAAAACGGAGAGAAAAAACTGTTTAAAAGTAGCACACACAAAAAGCCACATACTGCGACGATTAAAAGAACACAAGGCACAGTATGACTGGAGCATAAAGGTATCGACGGATGGCGTAGCACATAACGTAACACTGACGGCGAACCTCAAGGCAGTACACAATTAAAATCACACCTCTTGACGCACAGGAAAAACAGCACTAAGCACAACACTGATGTGGCACACTGATGATCAATACAGAGGATCTGCCAGGCGCTAGGAGACGAGGGAGACCTGAAGAAGGGAGGGAGGGGAAGAGATGGGGGAGATGAGCGGGGAGCGAGCTGAAGAGGGCCAGGTAGGGAGGCATGTGGGAAGGAAAGAGGCAAGTATGGGGTGCAGGGTCTCAGGGGAGGGGGGATGGAGGAAAATCCGATCTGGGAGAAGGAGGGAAGAGGAAAACGGGGGCCCTGGGGAGGGGGGGGGGAGGCCAGGTTACAGTTGGAAGGAAGGGTAGATGTCACAGCGAAGTTCGTCATCCGGGAGGGGGAGGCGTTGGAAATTGCCCTGATGAAGGAGATGGAGGGTGTGGAGGTGGAGAGAGGGAGGGATACAGCGATAGAGGCGCGGCAACAGGTGGGGGGTGGAGAGGAAGGAGGAAACCAGAGGGTGGGGGGGATCAAGCCTGTGAACAATGGTAAAGGATGTGGAGATGTTGGAGGAACAGGAGGAGGCGGGGGAAGGGGATCAGTTCATACAGGAGCCGTGTGGGGGGAGGAAGGCGGATACGGAAGGCAAGGCGGAGCGCATGGCGTTCAAGGATTTGGAGGGCCTTGTAAAAGCGGGTAGGGGCGGAGATCCAGGCAACGCTGGCATAACAGAGGATAGGACGGATGAGGGATTTGTAGGTGTGGAGGATGGTAGAAGGATGCAATCCCCATGTCCGGCCAGACAGGAGTTTCAGAAGGCGGAGGCGGGAATGGGCTATCTGCTGGATGGTCTGGAGATGAGGGGTCCAGGTGAGGTGTCGGTCGAGGGTGAGGCCAAGGTATTTCAGGGTGGGGGTGAGCTGGATAGGTCGAGCATAAAGGGTGAGGTAGAAATCATGGAGGCGAAAGGAGCGAGTGGTGCGGCCTATGATGATTGCCTGGGTTTTGGAGGGGTTGAGACGGAGGAACCACTGGTTACACCAAGTGGTGAACTGGTTAAGGTGGGTTTGGAGGGTACGTTGAGACCATTGAAGGGTAGGATAGAGAGCCAGGAAGGCGGTGTCATCAGCATACTGGAGAAGGTGGACTGGTGGGGGTGGCTTGGGCATATCAGCTGTATACAAGAGATAAAGGAGAGGGGAGAGGACAGAACCCTGGGGGACGCCAGCCATGGGATAAAAGATACGGGAGTTGGTGTTGTGGAGGGTGACATAGGAAGGACGGTGCAAGAGGAAGGAAGCGACCAGACAGACAAAATTGATAGGCAGGGCGTAGGTTTGGAGTTTGAAGAGGAGACTGGGATGCTATAAACGGTCATAGGCATTTTGGAGGTCAAGGGAAACAAAAATGGCGGAGTGACGGGAGTTGAGCTGGAGGGACAGAAGGTGAACAAGGTTGAGGAGTTGGTCTTCAGCAGAGAAGGAGGGTCGGAAGCCATACTGGGTAAGGGGGAGGAGGTGGTGTTGAGCAAGGTGCTGATGGATACGGTGGGAGAGGACAGATTCAAAGACCTTACTGAAGACGGAGGTGAGGCAGATGGGACGATAGGAAGAGGCGGCAGAAGGGGGTTTGTTGGGTTTGAGGAATAAGAGGACGCGGGAGGTCTTCCACAGGTCAGGGTAGAAGCCAGTAGATAGAACGACATTATAGAGATGGGCGAGGACAGTCAGGAAGGAATAGGGGCTTTCTCGAAGGTGACGGTAGGTGACACAGTCGTGACCAGGGGACTTGTTTGGATTTTTGCTACCGCTCTTATATTGTATAGTGGTGTGCACCAATTGAGAGCCTGTGTTCTTTGTGGGTTATTTGCCATTATGACGCCTCACTCTTTGTATTGATTTTGGCAGTAAACCAATTCCGCAGTATATGCCACATATTATTTGCATTTGGCAACATCAAAGTCTTTTTGCGGGTAACAGCAACACCGTAGTTTTTACTCTATTACCTTCCGCCGCGGAAGTCGATCACGTGCCAGAACAGATGGCCGTGGTCAGCCCCTAGAGGGCTCCGCCTCCACGGCGGCTATTCCGTGCAGCGGCTCTCGCACAGCGAGAGCGCCATTGCTACAATACGTGCAGACAGTGGCCAATAGCCACTCCCTCCGGTTTCATATATAGGGACCCGCTCTGCCCTAGTCCAGCCCACGCGGATCCTGTATGATCTCATCCCCTTCCCCCACCTTCTCCTTTTCCTTGAAAGGATACGGATCCTGTACACCTCCCGCAAACTCGATCCTCCTCATCCACTTGTCTCACCCATCCTCTCCCACCCCCACCCGCTGCCGCGCCTGTATTCCCACGTCCCCCCCGGACTCCATCTCTCCACCCTCCTTACCCTCTCCCAAGGTGGCTTCCACCAGCTCCCCCTCCTTGATGATGTCCTCCTCCCCTCCATCTACCCCTCCTATCAACTTTGATCCTCCCCCCACTTCCTGTGTCCTTTCCTTTAGGCGCCCTCCCTCCCTTCCCTTCCCTTCTCTTTCCTTTTCCCCCATCCCCTCCCTCTTCCCCTCTTCCCCGGGCTTCCCCTCCCCCTTCCTCCCTTCTCCCTATCTCCGCTGCCCTTGGCATCTGCTCTCCCCTCTCCCTCTCCCACCCCCCTTCTCCTCTCTTGGCAGGTCCCCGGACTCGCACACGCTCAGTGAACATTCGCGCGCCAGAGATCGTCGCCATCAGTGTCTCGTGTGTGTACCTTCATTTGTGTTTAATGTTTGTTCGCCGTCACGCCACCACTGTTCACGTGTACCGTCGCCATCATCCATGTTATGTGCGCCGTGTCAACTAGTGTTCGTGATGTTTCTCGTCCAGCGTGAACGGCTCCGTGTCTTTTTTTTGTTTTTTAGTGTCTAAATTTTTTGCCCGCCGTTTTGATTGTATTCTCTGTGACACCTATCTGTATTACTTCTTGTAAAACTCAAGGCTGAAGAGTGGCGTACTCTGCTGCTGGCAGCCCGCCTTGTGTAAGGTGATCAAAATCACAATAAAGAAAAAAAAAAGACCTAGTCCAGTACCCAGTGTGGCTTTCGGCCGTCCTTCTCTTCCGACGACCTTCTCCTTCACCTCACTCATCTCCTTTCCGAACAGCTTTAAATTCCCGTCGCTCCACAGTCTTCCTCTCGCTGGACCTCGAACGTGCTTATGGCCGCATATGGCATTCTGGTCTCCTCTTCAAGCTCCAAACCTTCGCCCTTCCCATTAACTACGTCCGTCTGATCGGCTCCTTTCTCTCCCGCCGTCCTTCCTATGTCACCATCCATAACACGGATTCCTACACCTTTTTTCCCTCCGCCAGTGTGCCCCAAGGCTCCGTCCTCTCCCCCCTTCTCTACCTTTTGTATACGGCGGACATGCCGCCGCCGTCACCCCTCGTCCACCTTCTCCAGTTTGCCGATGACACCGCCTTCCTTTCCCTCGCCCGCACCCTGCAGCGCTCCCAACACCTTCTCCTATCCTATCTTGACCAGTTCATCGCTTGGTGCAACCAGTGGTTGCTCAAGGTCAATCCCTCCAAAACCCAGGCGATCATTGCAGGCAAAACCACCCCTTCCTTCCACCTCCTTGATGTCTATCTCACCATCAATGGCCATCCTTAAGTACCATGGCGTCACCCTCGACCGTCGCCTGTCCTGGACCCCCCATCTCCAGACAATCCAAGCCAAAGCATGCTCCCGACTCCATCTCCTCAAGCTCCTTTCTGGCCATACGTGGGGTCTGGACCCCTCCACCATACTCCACACCTATAAATCCCTCATCCGCCCTATCCTTTGTTATGCCCATCCGGCCTGGATCTTCACCCCCCCCCCACCTTTTATAAATCCCTTCAAATCCTTGAACGCCATGCTCTCTGCCTCGCCTATCGCATCCATCTCCCCTCCCACACGCAGATCCTGTACGATCTCATTCCGTTCCCCCACCTCCTCCTTTTCCTTGAAAGCATACGGATCCTGTACACCTCCCGTAAAGTCGATCCTCCTCACCCACTTGTCTCACCCATCCTCTCCCACCCGCGCCCACTGACACACCTGTATTCCCACGTCCCACCCGGTCTCCACCTCTCCACCCTCCTTACCCTCTCCCAAGGTGGCTTCCGCCAGCTCCCCCTCCCTGCTGATGTCCTCCTCCCCTCCATCTACCCCTCCTATCAACTTTGATTCTCCCCCACTTCCTGTGTCTTTTCCTTTAGGCACCCTCCCTCCCTTCTCTCTCCTTTTTTTTCTGGTGACTTTTTTAACTGCCCCCCATGAACGTCTCCATGTCAGTGTACTTTTACCTCCATTTTCTCCCCTTACTCTGTTTTATGTTCCCCTTTTTTATCTCCTTATGTATGTATCATTTTATTCTTGTTTTAGTTATCATGTCAGTCTGGTACTCGCTCTGGATTTCGTTTGTATCTCGGCGGTACTGCGTTCTGGTCGTTGCTCGTTGTTGACATTTGCCTGGCTCTGGTTCTGAGTGGATTTACTGTTGGTGTTTGGTGTTGTGGTTTCCAAAAGCCTCCGTTGTTTATCTCTTCCTTGTTGTGTCGGTCATAGTCGGTCGTGGTCGGTTGTTGTCGGTTGTCGTTGGTCTGTCGTCCGACTCGTCCTGTGTTTACCCGGTGGTGCCTGCTCCACCGCTGGCGGCTTCCCGTCCTGGCGGCTCCGATCCGCAGCCCAAGGCGTTCCCGCAGTTGGTTTTGGTTACTACATTTACGTACCGTCGGGGCAAGTTATGTAATGTGTCAACATCCCATGAACTTTCCATGAAAACTCCAAGTCATCAGCGTAAGCTCTGCATGTCTGCCCTTCATTTCTTATAGAAATTCCTTGGCACTCACAACATATGCTACGGAGAAGCGGATCTAAAGCTACTGCATATTACGCCATAGATAACGGATAACCTTGTCTGACTGATCTTTTGATGGCCATTTTTCTCATTTGATCTACCATGAAAACACCAAGTCATCAGCGTAAGCTCTGCATGTCTGCCCTTCATTTCTTATAGAAATTCCTTGACACTCACAACATATGCTACGGAGAAGCGGATCTAAAGCTACTGCATATTACGCCATAGATAACGGATAACCTTGTCGGACTGATCTTTTGATGGCCATTTTCCTCATTTGATCTACCATTAACAACGTCTTGTGACATAGCGCTATCCAAAACATTCTGTACTGTATTCGTGAAATTGGTGACAAGACCCATTTTAATTATAACTTTTTCCAAATGTTTATGACTAACCCTACCGTAAGCATTTTTAAAAACTATTAATAAAATCCCGCCTCTTGTGGCACGTCGGTTTTTGTGTACGAAATACAATATCTCTATGATAGAAAGACGTCATATACGTTTCTCTTCGGAATGGCACTCATTTGACACGGGCTGATCACTTTTTTCATGCAAACCTTACAGAAATTCATTCTAAAGCCAAAGAAGATACAGCCAATGAAACAAAATCAAATTCAAAAGTTGAAAAGAAAAAGGAAAAAAAAACCAGAGGAAACTAAGACATGTGACGAACCGGGACCACAGATGCAAGGTAGCGTTACCTTCGAAGCTGGTGTGTCTCAGATGATTACGTCAGTCAAAAATACAGCACATAAACAGGACAGGAAAAAGGGATAACTGGCGGTCAAAAACCATATAGACTCTCAAGTTACATGTAATCTTGCTTTAATCTCCCAGCAAAGCACCGAGCCATTAGTTTATAGCCAACGTTGAGTAATGTGATCTGACGTAGATTCTGTAAATTTGGTGTTTCTTTAGAAAATCTTCCGGTAAGTCGACACCATTATAGATTTCATTACTAATACCTATTAAAACTTCCGATAAAACATTTTCAGATAAAACTCAACAGGAACTCCATCTACTCTTGGAAATTTTCCTGCAGAACTCGTTTTCGTTGCTACCTCAGTTTCGTCTAAAGTGAAGGGCTTCTTAAGGTGCGTCCGATCATTTTCCGTAAGCATGTAAGGTGTTTCAATGGAGAAAAGTCTTTATTGCGGACGGATTGACGTCGCTTTCTTTGAACAGATTTTATTTAATTCTGATCGGTAGCTTTCCAGTCGTTATGTTTTTTTTTTTTAATTCCGTTGTAAAACAATTCCTGTCTTCCTTTCGTTCCCTGTCTGAGTGGTAGATAGAAATAGTTCTTCTGTGTTGCCAACTACCGTCGATTTCTTGTAAAGGTACATGCCGTTTCCTTTCGGAGGTTACAGAGGACTTTTGGCTTCATTTGTCTCAACCTCGGTAGTAAGGTCGGCTGAACTGTTATTTTGCTAAAGATATCAACTCCGATAGTACTGTGAGGTTGAGCGGAGAGAATGGGCTTACTCGGCACTATAGTTGATTAATAAATTTCGAACAGCAGGCTTAGCTGCGTGGCACCGCTTTTTGAGAACCTCTTGCCATGTGACCAGTAAATCTTGTGTCAACATGTGATCCTCGAAATGCCTTTCTTATGACGAAAATTTCGAGAATTTAATTTGGTAGATGTAGCTGCAATGATCCGAGAATATTACCGGTTATGTTTCAGTTTTAACTGCTTGAGCTTGGATTGAAGATGACACGCATATCCTATCAAGTCTGCTATGTCCATTAGTATAAAAATAAGTGTCCTTGGTTTGTTGGGGTTCAAAATTTGCCAAGTGTCTTGAAGGTGGTAATTGTCAACCAGTGCTTTAAGTTCATTACACTTGTTTGTAACACGTTTCTGATCATTACTAATTACATTGTTAAAATCGCCACCGATGACAAATTTATTACAATCTCTATGAAGCGATAGACAAAATTCTTGACAAAAAAAGAGACACGGTTTCTGTTGGCTTTGTTTTGACTTCCGGATGGAGCATTAACGGTCACAAGACTTACATCGTGAATGGCACTAGCGATTCCACGTCCACTTGGTAAAAATTCCACGGTCTTTATTTCAAAATCATGATGTATTATCAGGGCGGTACTAGTTCTAGTCTCTGGGTCGATGTTAGAAATTACAGTGAAGTCAACAATTTGATTGGCGGCTTCGAAAAATGGTTCAAATGGCTCTGAGCACTACGGGACTAAACTTCTGAGGTCATCAGTCCCCTAGAACTTAGAACTACTTAAACCTAACGAACCTAACGACATCACACACATCCATGCCCGAGGCAGGATTCGAACCTGCGACCGCAGCGGTCGCGCGGTTCCAGACTGTAGCGCCTAGAACCGCTCGGCCACTCCGGCCGGAAATTGGCGGCTTCGCTTGTGATTTCTTGTACTAAAGCTATATGACGTTTAGTCTCCTTTGAGAAGTTGTTAAGAGCAACAATGGGTATATTGTTTATTTTAAGAGTGAGAATGTTTCAGAGAACATGACTGTGCGCCATTTATTGTTAGGCTCTGTGGACACCTCATCGTCTATATCTGTACTGTACTGTATGAGTAAATAACGTCAAAAGCAGATGCTACTACAGATTTCTCAGGATATCGTGCTCCAGATTTGGTTTTCCCTTTTACCTGATTCTTTCGTTTGCCTGGTAGAATTAGACTTGATTTTTCATCGGGCTGTTCTTGGGTGACAGCTTTAATCTGACATGATTCTGTAACAGGCTTTCAGGGCTATTACCTGTAAGTTTAGAGTCCATAGTTGGTTTTGACCGCCAGTTTACCCTTTTCTGTGCGGTCTGTCTGCTGCATTTTTGACAAACGTAGTCGTCTGGGACACACCAGCTTCCGAGGTAACGCTACCTTGCATCTGTGGTCCCGGTTCATCACATGTCTTAGTTTCCTCAATTTTTTCCTTTTTCTTTTCAACTTTTGAATTTGATATTGTTTAATTGGATGTACCTTCTTTGACTTTGGAATGAATTTCTGTATCGTTTTCAGTCGCAGATGGGCCATCTATTGAGGGTCGTGCGGTTCGTTCACATTCTGTTACTGGTATCTGAATTTCTATTACCATTTCCTGTGCAAGTTTAGTTATTCCATGCACTACCGCAACAATAGTGATATCTGGTGACGGTGAAGTGTACGTCAGCATCCTGTTCGCGACTTGTGCATAACTACTAGGGATGTATCCTTTAAGTACCGTTTCTTTCCGTGGGGAGCTGCACCAGTAGTCTTTAATATATTTAGTACGAAGGTGGTCAGTAGAATGACAAATGAAGGGCTTATTTCAATAGTGGCACAAGTCCATTACCTCCATTTTTCTGCCTATAATGCTTCTGAAATTAATGATCCAAACAAACAGAAAGAAAGATTCATCTCTAGCAACAAGCCACATGCTTGAATATTTCTTGTATCTCAACTGCAGATTTTTCAGCTCTCATTTAGCTTTAGGACTCTGTATCTCAATATGAACAAAAATGGACTTGCACCACTATTGAAATAAGCCCTTCAAAACTAACATGTCTGCGGCTGCCCACTATATGTTACAAACGCCTTATTTCTCGCAATTAATGCGTAAGACGGAATGCGTCGTTTTAATTACATCCGAACGTTTCGTACACCACTGTCGATTTGATATCAGAGTACCACACCGTTCATAATTTCCAGTTTTCAAAACGGTTCCGTACTGTTTAAGGTACCGCGCTATCACCCTATTTGGGCATTCAAATATACATTATGTAGTGTCGGCAGACTTGCCAACACTACGCACACTAATTGAAAGAGGCGGCCAAGATGCACGTGCTAACTCACGAAGGATGGAGTGAGGTCTGAAACAGGATACGTAATGAATGTTATAAAGAAAAGTACGTAGCTCCTTGAATACTTAACTTTTAATACATCCTTGTATACATCGTTCTTGATGAGACATCTGGAGATTGTGGTGATACAAGTGACTTTATATACAAGCTATCTAAGGCTAATGGCGCCTTGCTAGGTCGTAGCCATGGACTTAGCTGAAGGCTATTCTAACTGTCTCTCGGCAAATGAGAGAAAGGCTTCGATCAGTGTAGTCGCTAGCAATGTCGTCGTACAACTGGGGCGAGTGCTAGTAAGTCTCTCGAGACCTGCCTTGTGGTGGCGCTCGGTCTGCGATCCTGACAGTGGCGACACGCGGGTCCGACATGTACTAATGGACCGCGGCCGATTTAAGCTACCACCTAGCAAGTGTGGTGTCTGGCGGTGACACCACACATTAAAAAGTTGTATATTCCGGATTCCATAGCATGCATGTACTATAGCAACATTACTAACAGATCCGTCAATGTGCTTGAATTTCCTAATATTGCCATCTGCAGTCACGAGTTTGGCACAATTATCAGCATTTTAAAATCTGATGAACACAGTATTCTGAATGAAATCCAATTGAATACCTAATATATCATATTCTACAATTCCGAGCTCTTTAAAGATCCATTCGATTCACGAATTTCAAATGGTGAGGATCTAACTTCATTTCTGTCAAAGATACGCTGTTTGGTATTTCCTCCGATGACCACTGTCATTTTACTCACAGTTTTTCTTCAAAGGTTTTTGAAGACGTTGAGAGCGCGAACGGCTGTCCGCAGGCTGCTGCGCTGTCACGGATTACGCTGTCGCGGATTACGCTGTCGCACTCGCTTGCCGGAGCACTGCGCAGGGATGTGTTGACAACGCAACCACACGGCAACACAATTTACAGATAAACTGATACTAAATTGACTATATTTTTCAGTATTTTTCGACACCTACATGAAAACCGATGGTTGTTGACCTTGCTAGAAGGGCCACAGGTGCTATCAAAGACACTATCCGTAAGTAGTGCCAATGAAAGCTTTGAGTCTATCCAGCTGTGCAAAATGTATAATTCTCAAGCCGCAGAAAAACAGTTTGGAAACGCTAACTGACTCATAAAGCTGTTCCTAAGAAAAAAAATCTCTGTAGTCGTCCCACAACATAATCGATGCTGTTAGCTGTGGCCATAGATGTGCTCGTGCAGTCGCAGGTTCGAATCCTTCCTCGGGTATGGATGTGTGTAATGTCCTTAGGTTAGTTAGGTTTAAGTAGTTCTAAGTTCTAGAGGACTGATGACCTTAGAAGTTAAGTCCTATAGTGCTCAGAGCCATTTGAACCATTTTTTTTTGTGCTCGTGAATCCAGCTACAGGCATCCGTAATCACTTATCACACCACTCGTGCAGGCCGCCAGAAGAATCAATTATTTGTATTCCTATCGCCGGTGATTGACGTCGCAGCACACTCTTCTGCTACATGTTGCTTTAACCTTGGGCGACGTCTTTATTTTATCCAACCCCATGACAAGGAAAATAGCTTTTGCGCAGCAAATTTTTTGGACGATTATACATTTTAAACCTTGACACCGGAACATTTGTACCAGTATGTGACAGTTACACAATTATCATATATTACGTGCATGTTTTAGTAGTTCTCAGCCAAATCAGTATCTTGTTGAGCTGCAGGTCACCTGAAGATGTTCGTATAGAATGAAACTGGGTATGGCTTAATAAACGTACCTAAAATAACAGTTACAATGGTTTTCTTAGCATTCATATTACCCTACTAGCCATTAAAATTGCTGCACCACGAAGATGACGTGCTACAGACGCGAAATTTAACCAACAGGAAAAAGATGGTGTGATATGCAAATGATTAGCTTTTCAGAGCATTCACACAAGATTGGTGCCGGTGGCTACACCTACAACGTGCTGACATGAGGAAAGTTTCCAACCGATTTCTCATACATAAACAGCAGTTGACCGGCGTTGCCTGGTGAAACGTTGTTGTGATGCCTCGTGTAAGGAGGAGAAATGCGTACCATCACGTTTCCGAGTTTGATAAAGGTCGGGTTGTAGCCTATCGCGATTGCGGTTTATCGTATGGCGACGTTGCTGCTCGCGTTGGTCGAGAGCCAATGACTGTTAGCAGAATATGGAATCGGTGGGTTCAGGAGGGTAGTACGGAACGCCGAGCTGGATCCCAAATGCCTCGTATCACTAGCAGTCGAGATGAGAGGCGTCTTATCCGCATGGCTGTAACGGATCGTGCAGCCACGTCTCGATCCCTTAGTCAACAGATGGTGACGTTTACAAGACAACAACCATCTGCACGAACAGTTCGACGACGTTTGCAGCAGCATGGACTATCAGCTCGGAGACCATGGCTGCGGTTACCCTTGACGCTGCATCACAGACAAGAGCGCCTGCGATGGTGTACTCAACGACGAACCTGGGTGCACGAATGGCAAAACGTCATTTTTTCGGATGAATCCAGGTTCTGTTTACAGCATCAAGATGGTCGCATCCGTGTTTGGTGACATCGCGGTGAACGCACATTGGATGCGTGGATTCGTCATCGCCATACTGGCGTATCACCCGGCGTGATGGTATGGGTTGCCATTGGTTACACGTCTCGGTCACCTCCTGTTCGCATTGACGGCACTTTACAGAGGACGTTATAATTCAGATGTGTTACGACCCGTGGCTCTACCCTTCATTCGATCCCTACGAAACCCTACATTTCAGCAGGATAATGCAAGAGAGCATTTTGCAGGTCCTGTACGGTCCTTTCTGAATACAGAAAATGTTCGACTGCTGCCCTGGCCAGCACATTCTCCAGATCTCTAACCAACTGAAAACGTCTGGTCAATGGTGGCCGAACAACTGGCTCGTTACAATACGCCAGTCACTACTCTTGATGAACTGTGGTATCGTGTTGAAGCTGCTTGGGCAGCTGTACCCCTGAACACGCCATCCAAGCTCTGTTTGACTCAATGCCCAGGCGCATAAAGGCCGTTATTACGGCCAGAGGTGGTTGTTCTGGGTACTGATTTCTCAGGATCTATGGACCCAAATCATGTGAAAATGTAATCACATGTCAGTTGTAGTATAATAAGTTTCATCAATGAATACCCGTTTATCATCTGCATTTCCTCTTGGTGTAGCAATGTTAATGGCCAGTAATATAATCAGCTATGGAAGCGCAACATGATCGAATAACACAAGTTTTTACTATATGTGAAATTTTGTGATTAATTTCTTTCAACCTTTAATATTTAGTATTTTAACAACACTCTTCTCTCATTATTTCATTTTGGACGCTAATGACAATGAAGTCGAGCGTTCTGTAATGCCTTATAACGACCAACACTACCACCACAATCGTCATTTAATTTTGTAATCGACTACCGCCGCAGTATTACCATGTTACTTCAAAGAGATCTTTAAATTTGTCATTCAGTTTGTGAAAGTATCTTTACTGCAGCCATTAACATGTGTTTTACCGATTTGTTGGAACAACTGAGACATTGAGCACTGGATCTTTCCCACACTGACACTAACGTTTATTTCAGATCACATGAAAAACGTACCGTAGGAAATTAAATGGGAGACGAAGAAGAACCTGTGCGTTGTAGAAGAGTCGGTTACATTTTTACGACTGTTCAGTTGTTTTGGAGCAAGTTTTCTCCCAGAGGCTTTCCGAAGAAAGCAATTACATTTCATTGTCACTTATTCCATAATCGGAGAGTTTGCTACGAATGTTTCCTTCATGTTATGAAAACACTGCAACAACTGTATCAGTAGTTGAGGTTTGATTTATTGTGAGATCAAGTAGAGCATTACTTTTAAGATATTTGAGCGAATTAAATTAATATTTCATGAACTTGCTAGCATTAACAACAAGGATTGATCTAGAAACTTCATTGAACGCCATTGTAAAACACCTACGGTCATCAACTTCAGTGTTACCCGTTGCCAACCGCGGTGGCCACGCGGTTCTAGGCGCTGCAGTCCGGAACCGCGCGACTGCTACGGTCACAGGTTCGAATCCTGCCTCGGGCATGGATGTGTGTGATGTCCTTAGGTTAGTTAGGTTTAAGTAGTTCTAAGTTCTAGGGGACTGATGACGTCAGATGTTAAGTCCCATAGTGCTCAGAGCCATTTGAACAATTTTTTGTTAGCCGTTCACATACAAACCATTCATTATTTCATTTCGCTATAAGAATGCATTCAATTTATTAGAGTTATATTCCAAAATTTCAGTACCTTCATTAATGTCAAAGTGATTGTAGAGTTATCAAACAGAGTTACCTTACTCAGTAAATAGTATGGCCTTTTAGTGCTCGTTTTTCATGTGAGCAGACGATTTGATATAAGCCTTAGTAACTCTGCTGGAAAGATGAAGGGGTCAATGTCGCAGCTGCTCCAACACATCGGTAAAACTAATGTCGATGTCTGCAGTAAAGAAAATTTCACGAACTGAATAGAGATCTCAGTGATGTAATTTGGTAATAACGTGTGGGGAGTCCATTAAAGGATGCACGTCGCCAGAATTTCCTCTCCTGTGCCAAGGAGTAATAATTACGCACAACGTCTCCAGTCTTTTTGTGTACATATCCCAATTACACTCTCCTCCCACAGTTTTTCCCCTTCTATGTCTTCTTCTACCGTCGTGGAATTTACTTCTTGGTACCTTAACAGATTCCTGTTACACTGACCCTTCTGCTAGGTAGTGTTTATCAAGTATTCCTTTCCGATTCTGCAGACTTTCTTATTTCTTATCAGTCGTCTTTTTTTGGAACTTTCTTTCTTAATACTAAATCATTCTGTTCCTTTTTTCGGGTTTTCCAACATTCCATGACTCACTTCAGTTCAGCTGTGCTCCAAACCTTTATTTTCAGAAGTTTCTTCTAGAAATTAAAACATATGTTTGATACTTGCTAACTTCTCTAATCGAGTAATGCCCTCATTGCCTATGCTAGACTGCCTCTCACGTCTTCCTTGTTTGCCCACTGTGCAGTATTTCGCTTCCCAGACAGCAGAATTCTTCCACTTCGTTTAGTGCATGGAACATAATTTAGATACGTTTGTCGCTAATTTCATAGCAAACTCTTCCTAAATATCTCGTATTTCTTTGTTTTGCTGTCCATCCGTACAGTGCCCAGAAGACTGTTCACTCTATTCGTCAGGTCCTGTAATTCTTCCTCGCGTTCATAGAGGATAATGGGTCATCAGTGTGTTTTATCATTGATATTCTGAACTTTTAATCCCACTTCTGAGCCTTTTCTTGTTTCCATCACTGCTTCTTCGATATACGGATTGAACAGTAGAGGAGAACATCGTAATCTTACCGTATGCCCTATTAAACCGAGCAGTTAACCTCAGTCCTCCATTCTTATTCCTTCTTGGTGCTTTTTGTACATATTTTATATTATCCGTCTTACACTATAGCGTATATAAGTTTTTCTGAGGTTTTCAAACATTTGAAACAGTTTATACTGTTGTCGCAAAAATACTTAAAGGCTCTAAAAGCTTTCAGGAAGCCTTTCCTTATACCAGATTCTCTCTTCTTTGTTTTTCATGGCCACACAAATTTAAACAGAAAAATCACCTTATCGATTACTCAGTATCCAGCACTGTGCGCAATATTAAAGCTGGAAGCTTATTCTCACTAAGTATTGTGGAGTTTATTTTGAGGTATGAATGAAGTTTATGTTTGGTGCACTAACTTCCACGGAAATAGGTGCATTACTATTTCTGCACACATCACAAAGTTTTTAATTAATAATCTTAGAATTATACCAATGCTTATCATATCACTTTTTCAGTTCCACACTAAATATGTTCATAGTGCGTTCAACAATGTCTATACTCATTAAAAGTGGAACTCAGAATGAAATATTATCACCCTAAAAATTCTAACTAGACTTCCGCTTGTCTGCGGTGATTTACGAGTCTGCAGAGAACATACGCAAAAATGTACAAAGTTCATAGCTGCAACACAAACTTTTTTACAGTTTCTAAGCCACTGGGCACATTTCACAAAATATTCGTGGTACAAAAGCGCCTACGTTGCGAAAACATTACAAGAGCTGCGCGTCACACTCGTTACTAGAGAGGAAGTCCAATGCCCTAGTTACAAAAATATTTTGAGTTGTAGCGTGGCGTACTGCACTGTGCGAAGCGAGCGGAAGGTAAACGGAGTGGAAACTTGTTCCATCAACCAACGTGGACGATGCCTCTGGCGCTCACTATACATTGCTACCATTTGACCCGTAAACACGTCCGCTGGACTGTTACCGCTTGTAGAGCTGCAATATACGGGCCTTTTTAGAATGAAGAGAAATATACTCGATGAGAGATAGGTTGGATCTAGATTGTTATAAGTGAACGAACGTAGGGTCCTACATTCATAGTTACTTTGCTAACCGACGCCGAAGTGCAAACCGTTAGCCTGGAACAAAGGCGTATGTTGCTTCTACAGTATGTCACGTCAGTTCGGATTAGCTTTGGTTTTACTTTCTGTTTTTAGTTTACTTGGTAACGTTGATACACTCACTCGCTCTCAAACACACACACACACACACACACACACACACACACACACACACACACACGACTGCGTAATAGAAAGGTACAGCCAAAATTTCAGGGAATATGTTATATGGACGTGGGTCTGGAAATGCTTTAGTTACATGTCACAGCGCAGTTTCTTCAAGTCTTCAGCACATTAATCAACTATTTTCAAACGTAGCCTCATCTGTGAACGGCACATTTGCACTAAAGTGAGGGTTGTCACATTGCTGAATAAGACATTCACAGAAGTGTACCCGTGTGGGCAATTAAAAAAGCAGGGTGAAAGAATATCAGTGATAATAATTGCTGATGACGTCCTAGCCACTGTGAACGCCAGGAGGAAACACGGGATCTGATGAATGGACTAAACAATCTTCAGAGCATAGAATATGGATAGGCTACAAACCAAAGAAATACGAGGTATTAAGGAAGATCAGATATTAAATTAACGACAAACATATCTAAATTAGCTTCGATGGACTAAACGAAGTGGAGGAATTCTGCTGTCTTGGAAGCGAAATAGCTGCTGACAGTGCCTACACAGGCTGTACATGGTACTCCCTGGTACAGCAGGTTCTCATGTAGCACTCTCCAGACAGTCGTGTAGTCAACGTTACTTATCTACGTCAACTGCACGGACTCATATGTGCACCATACAATCGCGTGGGCATTTTCGAAAGTACATATAAACCAGATGCGATTTTAATTGTTTGTCACGGCTGCGTGCCCTTGTGCTGCGTTTGTTCACTTGTGATTGGAAAGACTGTCATGATGGTTGGCAGTGAATGTATCGGAGGTGAAGTGATGAAATTGAAGAATTGTGTTATTGTGCGCGAGTTCACTTTCACAAAAAATGCCCTGCACTTCTAGTAACAAACCTGATAACTTTTGTTACATTTGTGCAGATGTTATTTGTGGTTCAAGAAGTCGACCATAGACCAAAGCAGAAAAACAAGCATATGGTTCAAATGGCTCTGAGCACTATGGGACTTAACATCTGAGGTCATCAGTCCCCTAGAACTGAGAACTACTTAAACCTAACTAACCTAAGGACATCACACACATCCATGCCCGAGGCAGGATTCGAACCTGCGATCGTAGCGGTCGCACGGTTCCTGACTGAAGCGCCTAGAACCGCTCGGCCACTTCGGCCGGCAACAAGCATATGCCTCGCATTTCGGATATTGAGTTGGAGATGAAGATAAATAATGGGCTCCACACGTGTTGCACTTCGCGTTGATCTACACTGAACGCAAGGTACAAACGTCTTAATAAGGTTTACTGTGGCTTGAACCCACAAATCATGCATCAGATTGCTATTTCTCTATGATGTGTTACTTGAGAAAAGGAGTCAGTTTGGACAGGGAGAGGAATGTTCAATACCCTGGCGTCCCATCTCTCATTCGCCCTGTGGCTCATGGCTAATGATCGCCAGTTCCTGTTCCCCCACACGTACCACTATCAAACAGTGGCAGCGATGATGCTGAACTGACGCGTACAGGCGAAAAAGTGCAGTCACCCTACATTTGCACCATCATTGTCAGCTGGAGAACAACACAAAGTCACACAATATGAACTCAGTGATCTGATTAAGGATTTACATCTTCCAAAGAGTATCGCCGATCTGTTGGCCTCACGACTGTAGCAGTGGAATCTCCTCACTGACACAGTATGTGGGTCTGTGTTTTCGGAGCGTCAGAAAAACCTGAGCGCCATTTCAGTACTGAAGGTATCATTACATTCTGGCGGCTTTCTGGAAGACCTGAGCATTACATATAAACCAGATCTACCTAGCAAACGTAATTTCACACGGCTGTTGCATAGAAACGGTTTGTTTCCGCACATTGTGTACTTAATCTCGTCTACAGGACTTAGAAGTTTGTAATGGGAATTACTGAACACCCTGAATACAACGTGTCCCAGTAGGAATGAGCAATATTCAGATGTATAACAGGAACAAACATTTAAAGCAAAAAGACCTAGTAAACACAGGCTCTAAAATGCGTACCTAAAAAGCTAGGAACAGTTATTCATCTCAACTAATGTGAAACACATATTTCCAGTTGAACACGTGCTCATAGCTCTTAAGATGCGCATTTTAGAGCCCGTATTTTCTCTTTTACTTCGAAACCGATTGCTTCTCTCATATCCCTGAATATTGACCATTGCTACTGGGACATCCTGTATACGGGGTGTTCAGAAACGCATCAAACATTCTTATGGAGATTGTTGTTGTTGTGGTCTTCAGTCCTGAGACTGGTTTGATGCAGCTCTCCATGCTACTCTATCCTGTGCAAGCTGCTTCATGTCCCAGTAACAACTGCAACCTAAATCCTTCTGAATCTGCTTAGTGTATTCATCTCTTGGTCTCCCTCTACGATTTTTACCCTCCACGCTGCCCTCCAATACTAAATTGGTGATCCCTTGATGCCTCAGAACATGTCCTACCAACCGATCCCTTCTACTAGTCAAGTTGTGCCACAAATTTCTCTTCTCCCCAATCCTATTCAATACCTCCTCATTAGTTATGTGATCTACCCATCTAATCCTTATGGAGATAGTATTGGTCAAACCTATCAGGAAAGCTCTCATAATGATTTGTTTGGAAACCAATACTGTTCAAATATGGGCCAATTAGGCTCCACATATTCCAATTTGCCTGTTGCATGGAGATAGACAATATAGGCAGTGCTATATGCGGTTTCCACGCATTCTCATACATCGTTTAGCCCTTCTTCGCAGTGAATCACGCTCGTTTTAGATTAAATTTTGCTCCATTCGGGTTGCATAACATGTTGTCGCCACACAATTTTCTTGAGCACCACACGCACACACACACACACACACACACACACACAGAACACCGTGAATTCATTGTCCCAGGAAGGGGAAACTTTATTGACACATTCCTGGGGTCAAATACATCACATGATCACACTGACAGAACCACAGGCACATAGACACAGGCAACAGAGCATGCACAATGTCGGCACTAGTACAGTGTATATCCACCTTTCGCAGCAATGCAGGCTGCTATTCTCCCATGGAGACGATCGTAGAGATGCTGGATGTAGTCCTGTGGAACGGCTTGCCATACCATTTCCACCTGGCGCCTCAGTTGGACCAGCGTTCGTGCTGGACGTGCAGACCGCGTGAGACGACGCTTCATCCAGTCCCAAACATGCTCAATGGGGGACAGATCCGGAGATCTTGCTGGCCAGGGTAGTTGACTTACACCTTCTAGAGCACGTTGGGTGGCACGGGATACATGCGGACGTGCATTGTCCTGTTGGAACAGCAAGTTCTCTTGCCGGTCTAGGAATGGTAGAACGATGGGTTCGATGACGGTTTGGATGTACCGTGCACTATTCAGTGTCCCATCGACGATCACCAGTGGTGTACGGCCAGTGTAGGAGATCGCTCCCCACACCATGATGCCGGGTGTTGGCCCTGTGTGCCTCGGTCGTATGCAGTCCTGATTGTGGCGCTCACCTGCACGGCGCCAAACACGCATACGACCATCATTGGCACCAAGGCAGAAGCGACTCTCATCGCTGAAGACGACACGTCTCCATTCGTCCCTCCATTCACGCCTGTCGCGACACCACTGGAGGCGGGCTGCACGATGTTGGGGCGTGAGCGGAAGACGGCCTAACGGTGTGCGGGACCGTAGCCCAGCTTCGTGGAGACGGTTGCGAATGGTCCTCGCCGATACCCCAGGAGCAACAGTGTCCCTAATTTGCTGGGAAGTGGCGGTGCGGTCCCCTACGGCACTGCGTAGGATCCTACGGTCTTGGCGTGCATCCGTGCGTCGCTGCGGTCCGGTCCCAGGTCGACGGGCACGTGCACCTTCCGCCGACCACTGGCGACAACATCGATGTACTGTGGAGACCTCACGCCCCACGTGTTGAGCAATTCGGCGGTACGTCCACCCGGCCTCCCGCATGCCCACTATATGCCCTCGCTCAAAGTCCGTCAACTGCACATACGGTTCACGTCCACGCTGTCGCGGCATGCTACCAGTGTTAAAGACTGCGATGGAGCTCCGTATGCCACGGCAAACTGGCTGCCACTGACGGCGGCGGTGCACAAATGCTGCGCAGCTAGCGCCATTCGACGGCCAACACCGCGGTTCCTGGTGTGTCCGCTGTGCCGTGCGTGTGATCATTGCTTGTACAGCCCTCTCGCAGTGTCTGGAGCAAGTATGGTGGGTCTGACACACCGGTGTCAATGTGTTCTTTTTTCCATTTCCAGGAGTATATATATATATATATATATATATATATATATATATATATATATATATATATATATATATATAAAAGGTGAACCGCCTAAAGCTTGTACCACAAATGTTACGAAAATGGAAAGTGTTATTGAAGTGCTGTTTTTCCAGAATTGATTGGTAGACAGAGGTTCGTTATGTTAACCAATAAACAGATTGTAATAATACCGAGAACACGTATTGTTTGTGTAAACATACACTTTTTTCAATGGAACAATGCCTATTGACAGTAACAAGAGTAGTATTCTTGTACTCGTTCTAGCGCAAACAACGTTTCGAAGTCAAATTTCAAGTCTGCAATCCAAGAAATCATTTTCTCAGTTCCCCCTACCCCCAGATCAAAAATAATCTTGTTCAGCCATCTTCAACAGTTTGGACCTCAATTGCCTATCTTAAAAAAAATTAAATTTCAACATATTAAAAAAAAATTAAAAACTGTTATATTTTGTTTTCTATAAATCAGAGCTGTCAAACCTCAATTGCCTATATCGAAAAATCAAATTCAATTTTATCCTTTAATAAATTTCAAAACTATTAGTTTTTGTTCTCAATAAATGGACATAACAAACTTCAAATCTGAAAGACACATTGAACATTTAAATGAAAGAAATCAAATATATGCCTCTCTAAATACAATGGGAAAAGAAATGACAAACAAAGCTGAGTTTTCTGACAACTTGGTAATTTTTTTTAAAGGAAAACTTGGATTTGATTTAAAGGATTTAGGAGCTTATTGTAAAAAAATGACTTCTCAAACTTAACTACAATCGACTTGTGGGAGTTTATTGACTATTTTAACAGGAAAGTAAGGAAGAAAAATGTGAAGAAGGAAGAATTAGAGTTTAAAACTGTAAAACAACTTTGATCAATCGCTAAAACAGAAAAATTGAACAATTATTCCAAAATTTAAAAGAAAAACTTGATTGATAGTATTTCAATCCAAGTTGATGAAGAAATTTACTATTTGAGTAAAAAATTCTCGTAATGAACTTTATCAAATCTGTGAAGCTAAAAATTTAAAAATTATTCTAAGCTTACAACGTCAGTTAATTGATTTTATCAAAGGAACTGAAGTTAAGATTAATAATGATGATGATTTGAGTAAAAAATGAACATAAAATTAGCAAGATGAAAAATTTTTAAAATTATTCCAAACTTAATAAACAAGAATTAATCAAGCTTATCAGCAGATCTGAGGTCAAAATTATTAATAAAAACTGTCTTCAAAAAAGGTTACTGGTTAAATATCAAGAATTTAAACAAAAAATTATCAGAAAAATTTACCACGTCTCCATTTTCTAGGTGATGACAAATTTTTTAGATCACCTACACATATTTATAGAAAAGCTCCTACTTTCAAGTCAAGAATTATAACTTCTGGATTTGACAATATAGATAATATTGTGGAACCACAAGAATTTTTTTATCAAAATATAGAACTAATAATTGCCAAATTTAAGAACATTTTAGGATAAAGAAGACCAACTAAAGTTAACATGACATTTTGTTGTAATTTAAAATATGAGAAGAAATACAAGAATTCAACTTTATATCACCAATACAAATTTTCTTAAGAACAATGGATTTATAGGATTATTACCAAAAATCAACAAATAAACTAATAACTGAAATGGAAGAAATGCAAAGAAAAGAACCTGGTTGGTCTCTCGTTTATATACACAATTTAGAATTAAACATTATTGAACAAAGTCCATTTTTTCATTCTTCTTATATCGATTTGCCAAAAAAAAAATTAAGTTAGGCTATAAAATCTGCTTTATATCCTGTATAACGTGAGTCAGAAAGAGTCAATAAATACATAAACATTGGATTAGAATTAGATGGAATTTTGGAAAAGAAAATACCAATTTTTCCCATTCAATTAACAGATATTTCAAACTTTGAGAAAAAATCAAATATTTCACTCAATGTTTATTCATATGAAAGAAGCAGTAAAGAAGGAGAAAATACCGTTACATATACCATTTACCATACACAAAATAAACAAGGAAAACATGTTAATCTCCTTTTGTTTTGAGATGAAAACTATTGATATTATTGTTGGATAAAAATCTATCTAGATTAATTAGATCACAGAAACTAAAGATGAACATCAAATTTATCTTTGCGATCGATATTTAAGATATTTTTAGTCGCAAGAAAAATTAGACATTCATGAAATCGATTGCAAAGATCACAAAGAAGTAAAAATAGATATGCCACATAAAGGTAAAAAATTGAATTTATAAATCGTAATCATTCATTAAGGGTTGCTTTTATTGTTTATGCAGATTTCGAATACCTATTAATAGATATTCAAACTTGTCAGCCAAACCCTGAAAAATCTTACATTAACAAATCACATTTAGTTATTATGTGCAATATGCAAATGGTGACTAAAAAAATCCAGTTACATATGGTGGTGAAGATGCAGCACAAAAATTCGTTGACATGTTAAAACAAAAATCGAGAGAAATTGCTAGAGTATATGAACGAAAAGTTCAAATGAAACTGACTAAAGAAGGTGCACTAGATTTTAAAAATTCAGAGATTTGTGATATTTGTGAATGGTAATTCGATTTTGAAGATAAGAAAGTAAGGGATCACGATCATTTAACTGCAAAATATCGAGGAGATGTACATGAAGATTGCAATCTTAATTACAAAAATCCAAAATTTCTTCCAGTTTATAGTCATAATTTATCAAATTATGATGTTCATTCCTTTATCAAAGAATTAGCAGTAGACAGGCAAGATACTGATGCAATTCCAAATACTGAACAAAAATATATTTTTTTTATAAACAGGTTGAAGACGGATTAATACTAAGATTTTTGGACACTTTTAGATTTATGGCTTCAAGCATTGATAAAATGTCTTCTAACCCCGCAAAAGAATAATTTAGAGAAACAGCAAAATGTTTTGAAGGTGAACAAATATATTTAATAACTAAAAAAGGGGTATATCCGTATGAGTACATGGATTCTGCAGAAAAATTACAATAAATCAAACTACCCAAAAAAAGAATGCTTTTATTAGAGACTTAATAAATAAGATATTTCTGATGAAGAATACAAAAGACCTAAAACAGTTTGGAGGAAGTTCAATATCAAAAATTTAGATGAATACACAAGATTATATAAAAATCAGATGTTCTAATTTTAGCAGACATCTTCGAAAATTTTAGACATACATGCACTAAATCTTATAAACTCGACCCATCTTGGTATTTCACATTTCTGGGATTGGCTTGGGATTCGATGTTAAAAATGACACAAACTGGACTTTATTTATTGCATGATTGTTTCTTGAAAAAGGAATTCGATGACATGCAAAAGCAAATAACAAATATATGAAAATTTTGAGCCACAAAATCAATCTGACTATGTTTCATACTTAGATGCAAATAATTTGTATGGTTTGGCGATGTCACAATTTTTCCCATTTAAGCATTTCAGTTCGATGGATCCAAAATTTCATAGCACAGAAAAAATACTTGAAATTCCAGATTTTTATAAATATGGATATATATTTCTGCAGTTGATCCAGATTATTAAAATAAATTACATGATTTACATAAAGATTTGCCTTTTGCACCAGAAGGAGGAAATAAATTGTTGACAATGCTAAATGACAAACAAAAATATTTGCTTCACTATAGAAATCTTGAACAATAATTAAATCTTGGATTACATGTTTCAAGACCAAATTGTGAGCATATGACAGTATTATCAGAAAACTTAGGAGCAGTACACATGAAGAAAATGAAAGTCTTGTTCTATAAACCATGATGTTGGAATCAGCATTCTAGAAATTTCGAAAATAAAAATGTATGATTTCCACTATAATCTAATGAAACAAAAATATGGGGAAAACGTTGATCTATGTTATATTGACACTGATTACTTCATTTATGTTCTAAGAATGGAGAATCTCTATAAAGATATGAAATCAATAACAAACAAACTTGATAGAAGTAATTATCTGAAAGAGAACATGTATGGAATTCCACAAGTAAACAAAAAAGTTTTACGAAAAATAAAGGATGAAATTAGTGCCCAAATCATAATGTAACACATGAGTTAACGATCAAAAATCTATGCTTATAGTGTTGGTGAAAAAGAAGAGAAATAGTCCAAAGGAGCCAAGAAATCAGTTGTGAAAAATGACATCACTTTCTCTGATTATAAAAAATGTTTAGATTACAAGATAAAACAATTCAGAAAAAGGAATTTGAACAGCTCTTATATACGAATTGTATACAGTAGAGGGCAATAACACTGTTTTAAGTTATGATGGTGATAAACGAGTTGTATTACAAGCCATAATTAATACTTTACCATATGGACATTAGATGATAATGATATCTTAAATGAGTTAAACAGTTGCACAGAAGATTAAAATAAAGAACAGAAATTAATTACTTTTTAATATTTTTTAATGATATGATAGTTTTTGATGTTTTCAAATAAAATGTACAAGCAGATGTTCCACAAAACAGTCAACTTTATGACAATCTCTTTCTTGATTTTTTTGATAAAATAAAGCTAATTTCTTATATTTTGAATAATCACAGTTATAAACATGCTTAGAACTATTTTTAAATGACTTTTCGCATTTTTTACAATGAAAAGTTTCATTACGCCAGATATGAACTTGTTCTTTTTGCATCTATCTTATGCAATCTTTACAACCCGATTTGGATGGTGAATGACATTTTATTATATTAATTTCTTCATGAATTTCTTTTTGTTCGTTACACAGTGAACAAATTATTTTATTTTTGCTCACCATTTATAATGTAAAAATTTAATAGAATTAAAAAATATATTAAATTCTTTTATACATGAATGGAGTCGCTTGTTGATCTAATCAATAAGAAGTTCTTTTTATAATTTTTGATGAAAGTAATGAACCATGTTTTTATGCAAATCAAGTTGCTGAACTTTTAGGATATGGACATCCTAGCAATGCACTTAAAAATCATGTTAAACAAACATATTATAAATCGTTTGAAAATCTAGCTAGCACTGAAATGATGCTACCGAAATATATACAAAATCCAACAAAATTTGTCAATGAACCTGATCTATATTCTTTAGTTATGAAATCCAAAATGTCTTCTGCAGAGGATTTTCAAAATTGTCTTACTGATGAATTTTCACCACCAATTCACGAACATGGTGAATATAAGATTAGAAAAGTGATGGTAGATGCTTATAAATATCAAATAAAATATTTATGAGAAATAAGTGAATTGGATAAAAACAGATCGAAGAATAGAGAGAAATGGTTGATATCGCTCTTCATGTAATAAACAGCAGAAACAGAGAAATAGATACACTGTTACCAAATGTTGTTCCACAACTGATTGATCAAAATTTAAGACCAACTTTCATTATTTTAAGACTACACAATTTCAGTTATGGTTATTATGTTATTCAAGCAAAATTTAGAAGTGCACAAAAGCAAATAGATATTATCAGAAATGTGCACCAAAACAGTGAACAAATTTTAAGAATTGATTATCTAACATATTCAATAATAATATATCATCGAATGAGAGACACTTTAAGAATTGTTAGCTATCGAAATTATTTCAGTACTCTAGAAAACTATACACAAGAACTACTGATTAATGATGTAATGAATCTTGGCACAGCCTGAGACGGCGACTACCAAAGCAGTCTTCAGGCAGCATTTGCTTTAACTGTTGCTCATCATATTGAATTAACATAATAACGAAAAATTCCACATACATTGGTGTGCTCCATTTTGGTACCTCCACAAAAATTCAATTTTAAAAGAAAGGTGTCAATCAATCGCTGAAAATATTTTTAAAAATTGAGATTGTCTCTGACTAATTGTTTTGGAATTTTTGAGTACGTTTGACTCAAGTAAAATTAATCTATTCCTTTATGTCTTCCCCTTATAACATAATTTCCAAGAATGAAGTCATCAAAAACAATTGATATTTTGGGATTCATCCAATGGAATAATTTCATCATTATTCTCAATAAAAATAGCTTTTTTTGTTATGCTCATCTTCTTTTCACATCTTTTCATAAATTCTTGATATTTTGTTTGATCTTAACTTTTTGAATAAAGATACAAATGATTAATTTTTTTGCAGTTTAGCCATCCTGGTGCTAGAATATAATTATCGATCATTAATGCTGTTTTTCCATATCTCCTTGGTTTAATTATTGCACATCAGACTGAATTTGGTAAAAGTTTACCATGCTTGTTTTCTGTCATTTATTATATTTTGTATTGATGTTGATTCTGACCACAATCTATTGGTTATGAACTGTAGATTAAAACTGAAGAAACTGCAAAAAGTTGGGACTTTAAGGAGATGGGACCAGGATAAACTGACTTAACCAGAGGTTGT